>NC_141001.1:121158746-121418492 GCF_052327205.1 Somniosus microcephalus
AGGAGGGAGGGGGAAGAGAAGGAGGGAGGGGGAAGAGAAGGAGGGAGGGGGAAGAGAAGGAGGGAGGGGGAAGAGAAGGAGGGAGGGGGAAGAGAAGGAGGGAGGGGGAAGAGAAGGAGGGAGGGGAAGAGAAGGAGGGAGGGGGAAGAGAAGGAGGGAGGGGGAAGAGAAGGAGGGAGGGGAAGAGAAGGAGGGAGGGGGAAGAGAAGGAGGGAGGGGGAAGAGAAGGAGGAGGGGGAAGAGAAGGAGGGAGGGGGAAGAGAAGGAGGGAGGGGGAAGAGAAGGAGGGAGGGGGAAGAGAAGGAGGGAGGGGGAAGAGAAGGAGGGAGGGGGAAGAGAAGGAGGGAGGGGAAGAGAAGGAGGGAGGGGGAAGAGAAGGGAGGGGAAGAGAAGGAAGGGAGGGAGGGAGGGGAGGGGGAAGAGAAGGGAGGGGGAAGAAAAGGAAGGGAGGGAGGGAGGGGGAGGGGGAAGAGAAGGAGGGGGAAGAAAAGGAAGGGGGGAAGAAAAGGAAGGGGGAAGAAAAGGAAGGGGGGAGGGGTGGAGAGAGGAATGAGAATGGAGTCAGGGTGTGTGACTGGTGCGATGACGCCTGGGAAGGGGAAAAATATTGCAGATGTGGCTCAAATTAGACAGCTGCAGTTTTAGAGTTTTGAAGCCTTTTCAAAGGACTTATCAAAAATTAAATGTAATCCTTTTGTTTTAATAAAATCGAGCAGTGTGTTCCAGCTAGACACGTTCAAAAGCACTCGAGAAGCAGCGTTTTCTATAATGGTTCCTGTGCTAATAAAACTCAGGAATTTCAACCGTTCATCTCTAAATCCTCAGCACTGACTCATTCGACAAAGAAGCTGGACAAATCCTGTCAAAGTTAAATATTAAGGGGAATAAAAGCAAACCAGCACTTTTGAAATATGAACAAAAATGTATATTTTTTTATTACTGAATACAACTGACTCTTAATTTAATGCTCGTAGCGCTGACTCTTAATCTGAGCTGTCGCAGTGTTTACAGATCACTCGATCTTTACATCACTTCAGTCAGTACCTGGAAAAGAAATGTAAGAAGTCACACAACACCAGGTTATAGTCCAACAGCTTTATTTGAAATCACAAGCTTTCGGAGCGCTGCTCCTTCGTCAGGTGAAGTGGAGAAATTTCTTCACTTCACCTGACGAAGGAGCAGCGCTCCGAAAGCTTGTGATTTCAAATAAAGCTGTTGGACTATAACCTGGTGTTGTGGAAAAGAAAAGTGAATGCTTCAGCTACCCACCTTGGCCAGAACTGAAAACAAAGATTCAAAATCTGCTCAATAGTGTTCAAGCACCAAAAAACGCAGGGGCGGGGGGACGGGACACACCGGGTATTGGAACCACAAAAGCGGCATTAATGGGGCTAAATAGCCTGTAAACTGCAGAGTGTTGGCCTTTATTTTCTTTCTCTTTGGGTAACAATGAATAAACTGAGTTTCTAGCACTCACTGTTTTCCTTTCACGGCTCATGTACCTGCAGTTTTTGGTTGACCTTTTCCTCTCTCCTTTGTCTTTTTAACCACCTCATCTATTATCACATTCCTTTGATTAGCCTCACCAAGATGTGCGTTTACACCATACCCCAGCATCCCGTTTCTCTATTGAGTAGTTTGCAGTCCAGTCAATCCCCGGACAACTGCTTGTGATTGCAATGCCTTATTTTGGCTTCACTCCAGGAGCTCTCTCATCTTTCAGTTCTGATGAAGTCTAACACTGCCCGTTTCCACTATTTCATTTTTTTATTATTACAGACTTGCGGTCTTTGAGATGTTTGCAGAAGGCGTTTATAAAACTAAGAACCGTCCACTGTTGCTTTCTTTACATCAGACCAGTCGACTAATGAAGTAGGTTAATATTTTTAAAAACTCAAAATGGAGCTTTCTGATTTTTAATTTAAACTGAGTTTATTCAATTTTATACTTGCCTTTTACCCAACAAAATCTCTGCCCTCCCTTTTGATGTCCTCCAGTCAATATTCATAATCTAGGTATGTGGGCCATCTGAAGAAAACTAAATGCCAACAGTAGGCTGGCTCATGCATCAGTCAGACTCACTTCTGCTGCAAACCAGTTTGAGACTTGCTGAACCTCGTTTGTCTTGCGAGCAGAGACTGTTCGAAGGTCTACATTCAGCTCACTGTGGCAATGTCACTTTTCAAACTCAACAGAACTCACCAAAGCACACAAACTGACGAACCAAACGGCCTGCAGCTCCTACCTGGGAAATGAGCTGTTTGAACTCTGCCACTGTTTGATTAAGGTAGGCCCGGACACTGACGGGCGGAGCCAGAGTTTCTGTCTTCAGGTCCACCACGTGCACTTTCACCATCACTTCTAAACAAAATGCAATGGATCAACATGAGAGGGCAAAAATGACAATGATCCATCCGTTATGGTGCTCCACACCGTTTTGTGGCCTTTTAAATTGCCACAAGACATTGTGAACCGGCTACAAATAAAACAAATCGCATGACATCTTACGTTGATTAAAAAGTAGGCATATTAGTGTAATAAACATTGCAAACATAAAATGTGCAGAATATACTGACTGTTCCTGATCATTCAGTGATTCTCCAACACACGACACACAGTCAGCATATACAGTCAATTTACTCACTTGACTTCCAGAATTGTAAGAATTGGACAGTTATTCACCTTCAGGTGTAGCATTTTTGAACATAGAATAGAATCATAGAATGGTTACAGCACAGGAGGCGGCCATTCGGCCCGCACCAGCTCTCTGGAAGAGCACTTCAGCTAGTCCCACTCCCCCGCCCTTTTTTTCCTTCAGGTACTTATCCAACTCCCTTTTGAAAGCCACGATTGAATCTGCCTCCACCACCCTTTCAGGCAGTGCATTCCAGATCCTAACCACTCGCTGAGTAAAAAAGTTTTTCCTCATGTCGCCTTTGGTTCTTCTGCCAATCACCTTAAATCTGTCCCCTCTGGTTCTCGACCCTTCCACCAATGGGAACAGTTTCTCTCTATCTACTCTGTCCAGACCCCTCATGATTTGAACACCTCTATCAAGTCTCCTCTCAATCTTCTCTGCTCCAAGGAGAACAACCCCAGCTTCTCCAGTCTATCCCCGTAACTGAAGGCCCTCATCCTGGAATCATTCTCGTAAATCTTTCTGCACCCTCTCTAAAGCCTGGATTTTTAAATTTAGTATCCTTGATGTACCATGGGTAAATTAGGTAACTGCCCAGAAAAATTCAACTGATGGAACTGTTCCTTTAAAGGAAGTTTGTCTTTCACCGTGACCTTCCTCTCCTGTTGCTCAAAGATCACCAACATGACCTTTGCTCACCAAGATTATGTTACAGAAGTAAATTCACAGGATTTCAACTTCTGATTCACTATTTCAAAAAAACTGCCGAAACTTCTTAAACACTCAGATGTACAAGAGAGCAAGATCCAGGGGTGAAAGCTTGGTATGTGGGGGATTACCTTACTGCAGAATTTGCAGCCAAATCCACAGCTTCCTCGCAGCGAGTCCCTGCTACTAACTAACCGCATGCCGCAGTCTGCCAGCCACAGAGAGACTGGGTAAACTTTGCTTTGAAGGGAAGCAGCAGCAAAGGGCCGATGCACTGCTCTTAATGCCGACAGTTGCTGCACCACGTTCCCTCTCTGAAGCTGCTTATTCTTTAAACGTGAACCCTTTGTGGTCAAAGAGACGCATGGGGCCAGTGTACAGGGATTCTGCCATCCAGTGCCTTCAGCCCCGTGCTCCCTCTGAAAAGTTTCTTCTGATGTGAAAGACACAAATTCAGTTACTGGAGCCGCAAAAACACTATCACCCGACGTGAAGAAATAGCTATTAGCATTATCTCTGGGGTTGAGATAGTTTCTGGCTGTCAATCCAGGTTAGCCCTGGGATCATTTGGAATTCAAGTGACGAGGGAGGCATTCTGCTGGTGGGGGTGTCATGGAGGGAGGCAGTCTGCTGGTGGGGGGGTGGGCTCGTGGAAGGAGGCAGTCTGCCGGTGGGGGGTCCCTAGGGAAGCAGTCTGCTGGTGGGGGGTCCTGGGGGGAGGCAGTCTGCTGGTGGGGGGTCCTGGGGGGAGGCAGTCTGCTGGTGGGGGGAGGCAGTCTGCTGATGGGGCTCCTGGGGGGAGGCAATCTGCTGGTGGGGGGAGGCAGTCTGCTGGTGGGGGGGGAATCCTGGGGGGAGGCAGTCTGCTGGTGTGAGTTCCCGGAGGGAGGCAGTCTGCTGGCGGGGTGTCCTGGAGGGAGGCATTCTGCTGGCGGGGGGGGTCCTGGAGGGAGGCAGTCTGCTGGCAGGGGGTCCTGGAGGGGGGCAGTCTGCTGGCAGGGGGGTCCCAGCGCCTTCCTGAAGGTAGAAGATGGTCAGTCGTCTCACGGCAGCAGAGTACAGACAAGTCACAGTTATACAGCACAGAAAGAGGCCCTTCAGCCCATCGTGTCCACGTCAGCCATCAAGCCCTGTCTATTCTAATCCCATTTTCCAGCACTTGGTCCGTAGCCTTGTATGCTAAGGCGTTTCAAGTGCTTCTTGAATGTTGCGAGGGTTCCTGCCCCTACCACCCTTTCAGGCAGTGAGTTCCAGATTCCGACCACGCTCTGGGTGAAAAAGTTTTTCCTCAAATCCCCTCTAAACCTCCTGCCCCTTACCTTGAAACTATGCCCCCTGGTTATTGGCCCCTCTACTAAAGGGAAAATTTCCTTTCTATCTACCCTATCTATGCCCCTCAATTTTGTACACCTCAATCAGGTCCCCCCTCAGCCTTCTCTGCTCTAAGGAAAACAACCTCAGCCTGTCCAGTCTCTCTTCATAGCTAAAGTGCTCCAGCCCAGGTAACATCCTGGTGAATCGCCTCTGCACCCTCTCCAATGCAATCACATCCTTCCTAGTGTGGCGACCAGAACTGCACACAGTATTCCAGTTGTGGCCTAACTAGCGTTTTGTACAGCTCCATCATAACCTCCCTGCTCTTATATTCTATGCCTCGGCTAATGAAGGCAAGTATCCCATTTGGCTTCTTAACCACCTTATCTACCTGTCCTACTGCCTTCAGGGATCTATGTACATGCACACCAAGGTCCCTCTGATCCTCTGTCCTACCATTCATTGTGTATTCCCTTGCCTTGTTAGTCCTCCCAAAATGCATCACCTCACACTTTTCAGGGTTAAATTCCATTTACCACTGTTCTGCCCATCTAACCAACCCATCTATATCGTCCTGTAGCCTGAGGCTTCCCTCCTCGCTATTTACCACTCCACCAATTTTCATGTCATCTACGACCTTACTGATCATACCTCCTACATTCCTATCTAAATCATTAATGTACACTACAAACAGCAAAGGACCCAGCACCGATCCCAGCGGTACACCACTGGACACAGGCTTCCAGTCACAAAAACAACCTTTGACCATCACCCTCTGCCTCCTGCCACTAAGCCAATTTTGGATCCAATGTGCCAAACTGCCCTGGATCCCATGGGCTCTTACCTTCTTGACCAGTCTCCCACGCGGGACTTTGTCAAAAACCTTACTGAAGTCCATGTAGACTACATCAACTGCACTACCCTCATCCACACACCTAGTCACCCCCTTGAAAAATTCAATCAAATTGGTTAGACATGATCTCCCCCTGACAAAGCCATGCTGACTATCCTTGATTAATCCTTGCCTCTCCAAGTGGAGACTAATTCTGTCCCTCAGAATTTTTTCCAATAATTTCCCTACCACTGATGTTAGGCTCACTGGCCTATAATTCCCTGGTTTATCCCTACTACCCTTCTTGAATAATGGTACTACGTTAGTTGTCCTCCAGTCCTCTGGCACCTCCCGTGGCCAGAGAGGTTCTGAAAATTTGTACAACATCATGGCCGCCTGGAATTATCGTGGTATGCCAACTGTGCTTCTCTTTTATTTTGGGATGAACATAGGAACAGGAGACGACCATTGAGCCCCTTGAGCCTGTTCCACCATTCAATTAGATCATGGCCGATCTGCGTCCTAATTCCATATACCCACCTTTTCCCCACATCTCTTAACAGCTTTGGTTAACAGAAATCTATCAATCTCAGATTTAAAATTAAAATTAACAATTAATCTAGCATCAATCACCGTTTGCAGAGTTCCAAACTTCTACCACCCTTTGTGTGTAGCAGTGTTTCCTAACTTCACTCCTGAAAGACCTGTCCCCTAGTCCTAGACTCCCCAACCAGTACAAATAGTTTCTCTCTATCTACCCTAGCAGTTCCCCTTAATATCTTGAAGGAAAAACAACTTGCTGCCCCCCTCCCCCCAAAGACCCAGGACAGGCTCCCCAGCCAGCCAGACCTGTCTCCAGAGTGCATGTTTGAGGTGCAACTTATAGCTTGTGCTGCAATATCTTCTTTGATGGAATCTTTTATGGATACGCTGTTGATAGTGAAGTGTTGCGAGATCAGGGTTCTGGCCTCTTTCCAGGAATGTACACAATGGCTTTCATTTTGATTACGTGGATGGTATTACATTGAAGCCAGATGACCTGGCAAGGTGTATACTGCCCCGAGTTAGCCTTCCAAAGAAGGGTCATCTTCTGGTGTTCTCTTGATATGTACAACGAAGATTCCAAGCTCAGTATATTGGCCTTGGCATGGGTGACAATCATCAGTGGAACAGCGAGTCCCAGTTCACCATCAATGTCCAAGCGAAAATTGATTGCACTACTGGACTAGCTGACTGAAAAAAAAAATCCTGATGTAAATCAAGAAATGATTCTGCAACTTTGTTAATCTGTGGATTTGTTTAATCCTCTAGAAGGCTGTCAAGATGACAAGTGGACCTGGACCCTGAATCAGATTTCCTCCATTCTCCAATCCAACAGCATTACCATCGCCGAATCCCCCACCACCAACATCCTGGGGGTCACCATTGACCAGAAACTTAACTGGACCAGCCACATAAATACTGTGGCTACAAGAGCAGGTCAGAGGATAGGTATTCTGCGGTGAGTGTCTCACCTCCTGACTCCCCAAAGCCTTTCCACCATCTACAAGGCACAAGTCAGGAGTGTGATGGAATACTCTCCGCTTGCCTGGATGAGTGCAGCTCCAACAACACTCAAGCAGCTCGGCACCATCCAGGACAAAGCAGCCCGCTTGATTGGCACCTCATCCACCACCTTAAACATTCACTCCCTCCACCACCGGCGTACCGTGGCTGCAGTGTGTACCATCTACAAGATGCACTGCAGCAACTCGCCAAGGCTTCTTCAACAGCACCTCCCAAACCCGCGACCTCTTCCACCTAGAAGGACAATGGCAGCAGGCGCATGGGAACACCACCACCTCCAAGTTGCACACCATCCTGACTTGGAAATATATCGCTGATCCTTCATCATCGCTGGGTCAAAATCCTGGAACTCCCTCCCTAACAGCACTGTGGGAGCACCTTCACCACACGGACTGCAGCGGTTCAAGAAGGCGGCTCACCACCACCTTCTCGAGGGGGCAACTAGGGATGGGTAATAAATACTGGCCTTGCCAGTGACGCCCACATCCCGTGGGTGAATTAAAAAATTAAAAAATCTACTGAATGCATCCCATCTCTCTCTGATGCTTCTAGCTTTTGAACATGCTGGCTAGGACCATCTAAACAATATTGGCAGGTCAGCCATTCTGAACTATAGCTCAAGCCTCCGTTTCTTGAGCTCTCCCTCAGAAAAATTCCACCTGAACTAATTCCATTAATCTGTCAGAAGGTACCAGGAGTGACTGCTCACAATAGGCCTCATGGTACTGACCAGAGTTCGAAACACATTTAGCAAAAAAAAAAAAAATTGGAAAGTTGTGTAATTGTGAAATTTTAAATGGGGTGCAGGAACAGAGCGTCTTGGGGGGGTGCGTGCACACAAGTCTTTGTAGGTGGCAGGACAAGTTGAGAAGGCTGCTAAAAAGGCATATGGGATCCTTGGCTTTACAAATAGAGGTATAGAGTAGAAAAGGAAGGAAGTGATGCTAAAGTGTGTTTTACTCCAGCTGGAGTATTGTGTTCAATTCTGGGCACCACACTTTAGGAAGGATGTCAAGGCCTTGGAGAGGGTACGGAGGAGATTGACCAGAATGGTACCAGGGAGGAGGGACTTCAGTTGCGTGGAGAGACTGGAGAAACGGGTTGTTTTTCTTAGAGCAGAGGTTAAGGTGAGATTTAATAGAAGTGCTCAAAATCTTGAAGGCATTTGCTGGAGTAAATAAGGAGAAACTGTTTCCAGTGGCAGGAGGGTCAGTAACCAGAGGACACAGAGTGAAGGTAATTGGCAAAGAACCAGAGGCGACAGGAGGAAAAAATATTTACGCAGCGAGTTGTTGTGATCTGGAACGCGCTGCCTGAAAGGGCGGTGGAAGCAGATTCAATAATAAACTTTCAAAAGGGAATTGGATAAATACTTGAAGGGGAGAAATTTGCATCAGGAGGTTTTGGTTTCATTACGGACTCAAGCACATAATCTAGGCCAACACGCTAGTGTAGTACTGAGGGAGTGCTGCACTGTCGCGGGTACAGTCGTCTGATCTGATGGCGGGAACGCAAGAGAGTGAAAATGGAAATTTAAACAAAGAAAAATCACTGGATTCTAAATAAATTCCCTTGACAATTATTTTGAAATGAAAACAGTGGTGAGATTTTCCTGGCACTGATGAAAGAAACTTACCGCCCGATTTATACGGTTGAAAAGCTTGATCAGGTCGCCTCGTCTCCAGCAGCAGGTCGAACATATAAGACGACTTAACTCCACCCAGGAGCAGCCCCACTGGAGTATCCTCCTCTCCCTCGTACGAGCGCTCCAAGTAATCGTGGAACTCGTCATACTTGACCAGGCGGCAGCAGTCAGGTGGAAGTGCCTCTTCTAAATCCATGAGCTTCAAACGGAAAGCACAGAAACAGAAGGTCGTCACTAACCGCTAATGTATGGTTAATGTCTGCGGTGTAACGTAGAATCAAAGGAATTTATGGCACAGAAAGAGGCCATTCGGCCCATCGTGTCCATGCTGGCCGAAAGAGAGCGCTCCAGCCTAATCCCACTGTCCAGCTCTTAGTCCGTATCCCTGTAGGTTACAGCACTTCGAGTGCAGATCCAAGTACTTTTTAAATGTGGTGAGGGTTTCTGCCTCTACCACCCTTTCAGGCAGTGAGTTCCAGACCCCCACCACCCTCTGGGTGAAAAAAGTTCTCCTCAACTCCACCTCTAATCCTTCTACCGATTACTTTAAATCTACACCCCCTGGATATTGACCTCTCTGCCAAGGGAAATAGGTCCTTCCTACCCACTCTACCTAGGCCCCTCATAATTTTATACATCTCAATTAAGTCTCCCCTCAGCCTCCTCTGCTCCAAAGAAAACAACCCCAGCCGATCCAATCTTTCATCATAGCTAAAATTCACCAGTTCAGGCAACATCCGCGTAAATCTCCTCTGTACCCTGTAACTTAATACTTGAGCCATCCCAACTGTGACTGAAGTAGGAAGGGATAGGGAGAGTTCTTTCAGTTGGAAGGAGCTTCCTTATACTGTATTTAAAAGACAACAGTTGCTATCTGGTAGGAGATCGGTTCGTTTTAGATCCTTCAAGTCCACATACCTTGTATGCTACCTCCACAGCTTCTTGTAATGTTTTGTCCTTGTGAACCTCCAGTTTGTTCTCCATCATTACCTGCCGCACGGGATGCATGCAGAACAGCTTGATCTGCGATAGGAAACAGTTCTGAATGCTTCATTCTTAAAAATTACACAAATGCTTTGAGAATTAGCCAATATTCTAAGTTTCCTTTTATTCTGGAGAATCTCAGCTCAGTGTCAACCAATAGAAATAGCTGACCAACCACAAGTGAGGCTGCTGTGACACAGTTTTAGCCACATACAGTCTCAAACTCTCACATACACTCGCACAATACCGGTAAATATTCTTCACGTGCATATTTACTTAAACATCCCCACCGCCATTCAGTAACCAAGGAAGTAAATCGCTCCGCCTCTCCATCACTCTCTTCTCCTTTAAGACGCTCCTTAAAACCTAACTCTTTGACCAAGCTTTTAGTCACCTGTCCTAATATCTTTGTGTGTCTCGGTTTCAAATTTTGTTTGGTAACGTTCCAGTGAAGCGCCTTGGGACGTTTTACTGCGTTAAAAACCTTGCATTTATATAGTGCCTTTAAAAAAAAAAAATTCGCTTATGGGATGTGGGCATTGTTGGCAAGGCCAGCATTTATTGCCCATCCCTAGTTGTCCTTGAGAAGGTGGTGGTGAGACGCCTTCTTGAACCGCTGCAGTCCGTGTGGTGAAGGTGCTCCCACAGTGCTGTTAGGGAGGGAGTTCCAGGATTTTGACCCAGCGACGATGAAGGAACGGCCGATATATTTCCAAGTCAGGATGGTGCGCGATTTGGAGGGGCACTTGGAGGTGGTGGTGTTCCCATGCGCCTGCTGCCCTTGTCCTTCTAGGTGGAAGAGGTCACGGGTTTGGGAGGCGCTGCCGAAGAAGCCTTGGCGAGTTGCTGCAGTGCATCTTGTAGATGGTGCACACTGCAGCCACAGTGCGCCGGTGGTGGAGGGAGTGAATGTTTAAGGTGGTGGATGGGGTGCCGATCAAGCGGGCTGCTTTGTCCTGGATGGTGTCGAGCTTCTTGAGTGTTGTTGGAGCTGCACTCATCCAGGCAAGTGGAGAGTATTCCATCACACTCCTTACTTGGGCCTTGTAGATGGTGGAAAGGCTTTGCGAAGTCAGGAGGTGAGACACTCGCTGCAGAATACCCAGCCTCTGACCTGCTCTTGTTGCCACAGTAATTATGTGGCTGGCCCAGTTAAGTTTCTGGTTAATGGTGACCCCCCAGGATGTTGATAGTGGAGGATTCGACGATGGTAATGCCATTGAATGTCATGGGGAGATGGTTAGACTCTCGCTTGTTGGTGATAGTCATTGCCTGGTACTTCTGTGGTGCGAATGTTACCTGCCACTTATCAGCCCAAGCCTGAACGCTGTCAAGGTCTTGTTGAATGCGGGCATGGACTGCTTCATTATCTGGGGAGTTGTGAATGGCGCTGAACACTGTGCAGTCCTCAGCGAACATCCCCATTTCTGACTTATTTTGGAGGGAAGGTCATTGATGAAGCAGCTGAAGATGGTTGGGCCTCGGACACTGCCCTGAGGAGCTCCTGCAGCGATGTCCTGGGGCTGTGATGACTGACCTTCAATCACCACAACCATCTTCCTTTGTGCTAGGTATGTGACTCCAGCCCCGATTCCCACTGACTTCAGTTTTACTAGGGCTCCTTGATGCCAGACTCAGTCAAATGGTGCCTTGATGTCAAGGGCAGTCACTCTCACCTCGCCTCTGGAATTCAGCTCCTTGGTTGTTGTAAAGCACTAACAACCAATAAACACTCGCGCACTCTGCTTTTCATTTTATCAACACTTGCGTACACCATGCAAATACAAGCATAGGGATCACATGCCCAGCGATAGTGTCTATTACTCACTTATTAAAATCAGAAATGCAATTTGCCACATCGCGGACCTGGAAAGAGTCGGCAGCCGAGGCGGCAGATACTAATCCGGCAAATTCCAAAAGAACAGCAAAATCAAGGTGTGACGTCACAGGACAGCAGGTAGGTGATTGGTGGGCGAGTATTAGCGTTTTATTCTCTCTAATTTAACTAGATAAACTAATATAACTAGAGATAATCGTGTGAATAAAGACTTTAACTAAGAGAGCAAGAGAAGCAGCCGGAGATAAAGGTCGGCCTGACTGTTAAGACTCTTGGTCTTAAAGTTTATTTCTGTTAAGTTAGGTTAATAGTCAAATAAATAGAGGGATGGCAGAGCACCTCAGTCCCACGGAATGCACATCCTGCTACATTGGGGACTCCAGGACGCTTCCCGTATCCTGGACAACCACGTGTACAGGAAATGCCGTCGGCTGGAGGAGCTTGAGCAGCAGCTGGTGTCACTGCGGTGCATCCGTGAGGCTGAGAGCTACGTGGATAGCACGTTTCAGGAGGTGGTCACCCCGCAGAGTAAGAGTGTGCAGGCAGAGGGGGAATGGATGATTGTTAGACAGAAGAGGACCACCAGGCAGGTAGTGCAGGAGTTCCCCGAGTGCATCTCACGCGCCAACCAGTATTCGGTTCTGAGTACTGGTGGGGGCGATGGTTCCTCTGGGAAGTTAATAGTGGTAGGAAATTCGATATTAGGGAAACAGACAGGCGTTTCTGCGGCCGCAGATGTGATTCCAGGATGGTATGTTGGCTCCTTAGTGCCAGGGTCAAGGATGTCACTGAGTGGCTGCAGAACATTCTGAGGGGGGGAGGGTGAACAGCCAGAGGTCATGGTCCAAATCGGTACCAACGACATAGGTACAAAGAGGGATGAGGTCCTGCAGGCAGATTTTAAGGAAAGAGATTAAAAAGCAGGGTCTCAAAGGTAGTAATCTCCGGATTACTCCCGGTGCCACGTACGAGTAAGTATAGAAATAGGAGGATAGAGCAGATGAATGCGTGGCTGGAGAGATGGTGCAGGAGGGAGGGCTTCAGATTCCTGGGACAGCTTCAGATTCCTGAGACATTGGGACCGGTACTGGGGGAGGTGGGACCTGTAAAGGCCGGACAGGTTGCACCTCAACAGAGCTGGGACCAGTATCCTCGCGGGGGATGGGTTTGCTAGTGCTGTGGGGGAGGGTTTAAACTAATTTGGCAGTGGGATGGGCACCAGGATGTAGCATTAGAAAGGAGAAACAATGGGCTCAAAGGATTGGGAGAGACAGTACTAGAGTAAGAAATAGTACGGTATTAGGTGGGGTCAGACTAAGAGAGAATACAAGAAGGTCGAAGATAGGTTTACAGGGCATGTGTGTAAACGCACGAAGCGTGGTAAATAAGGTTGGTGAGCTGCAGGCGCAAATAGCCACATGGGAATATGATGTCATGGCGATAACGGAGACCTGGCTCAAAAAAGGGCAGAATTGGGTTTTGAATATTCCTGGATATAAGGTGTTTAAGAAAGATAGGGAAGGAAAGAAAGGTGGTGGTGTGGCAGTATTGGTTAAGGAGAATGTTACAGTGCTGGAGAGAGAGGATGTCCTGGAGGGGTCAACGACATAATCTATTTGGTTAGAGTTAAGAAATAATAGAGGTGCCATTACACTACTAGGTGTATTCTATAGACCGCCAACTAGTGGGAAAAATAGAGGAGCAAATTTGCAGGGAAATTACAGAGAGGTGCAAGAACTATAGGGTAGTGATAATGGGGGACTTCAATTATCCCAATATAGACTGGGATAGTAATAGTGTAAAGGGCAGAGAGGGAAGAATTTCTGAGGTATGTTCAGGAGAACTTTCTTGATCAGTACATTTCCAGCCCAACGAGGAAGGAGGCATTGCTGGATCTGGTTCTGGGGGATGAGGCGGGTCAAGTGGAGCAAGTGTCAGTAGGGGGACATTTAGGGAACAGTGATCATAGTATCACAAGGTTTAAATTAAACGGAAAAGGACAGGGAGCAATCTAGAGTAAAAATACTTAATTGGAGGAAGGCAAATTCCAGTGGATTGAGAACGGATCTGGCCCGGGGAAATTGGAATCAAAGATTGGCAGGCAAAACTGTAATCGAACAATGGGCTGCCTTTAAAGAGGAAATAGTTCAGGTACAGTCGAGGTGCATTCCCACGAGGGGGAAAGGTAGAGCAACTAAAGCTAGAGCTCCCTGGATGATGAAAGAGACAGAGAGTAAGAAGAAGCAGAAAAAGAGCACGTATGACAGGTCGAGAATCAGGCTGAATATAGAAAGTTCAGAGGGGAAGTGAAAAAGAAAATAAGAGGGGCAAAGAGAGAGTAAGAGAAAAGATTGGCAGCTAACATAAAAGGGTATTCAAGTGTCTTCTATGGGCACATAAATAATAAACGGGTAGTAAGAGAAGGAGTGAGGCAGATTAGGGACCAAAAAGGAGACCTACGCATGGAGGCAGAGGGCATGGCTGAGGTATTAAATGAGTACTTTGCATCTGTCTTCACCAAGGAAGAAGATGCTGCCAAAGTCAGTGAAAGAGCACAGAGTTGAGATACTGGATGAGATAAAAATTGCTAAAGAGGAGGTACTAGAAAGGCTGTCTGTACTTAAAGTAGATCAGTCACCAGATGCAGATGGGATGCATCCTAGGATGCTGAAGGAGGAAATCGCAGAGGTACTGGTCATAATCTTCCAATCCTCTGATACGGGGGTGGTGCCAGAGGACTGGAGAATTGCAAATGTTACACCCTTGTCCAAAAAAGTGTGTAAGGATAAACCCAGCAACTACAGGCCTGTCAGGTTAACCTTGGTACTGTATTGGGGAAGCTTTTAGAAACAACAAAGTTAAGTCACTTGGACAAGTGTGGATTAATTCAGGAAAGCCAGCACGGATTTGTTAAAGGCAAATCGTGTTTAACTAACTTGATCGGGTTTTTTGATGAGGTAACAGAGAGGGTTGATGAGGGCAATGCGGTTGACGTGGTGTACATGGACTTCCAAAAGGCGTTTGATAAAGTGCCACACAATAGGCTTGCCAGCAAAGTTGAAGCCCGTGGAATAAAAGGGACAGTGGCAGCATGGATACGAAATTGGCTAAGTGACAGGAAACAGAGTAGTGGTGATCGGTTGTTTTTCAGACTGGAGGCAGGTATAGTGGTGTTCCCCAGGGGTCGGTACTAGGACCACTGCTGTTCTTGATATATATTAATGACTTGGATGTGGGTGTACAGGGCACAATTTCAAAATCTGCAGATGACACAAAACTTGGAAGTATAGTGAACAGTGAGGAGAATAGGGATAGACTTCAAGAGGACAAAGACAGGCTGGTGGAATGGGGGGATATGTGGCAGATGAAATTTAATGCAGAAAAGTGAGAAGTGATACATTTTGGTAGGAAGAACAAGGAGAGACAATATAAACTAAAGGGTACAATCCTAAAGCGGGTGCATGAACAGCGAGACCTGGGGGTATATGTGCACAAATCGTTGAAGGTGGCAGGACAGGTTGAGAAATCAGTTAAAAAAGTATACAGGATACTGGGCTTCATAAATAAAGGCATATAGAGTACAAAAGCAAGGAAGTTATGATGAACCTTTATAAAACACTGGTTTGGCCTCAACTGGAGTAGTGTGTCCAATTTTGGGCACCGCACTTTAGGAAGGATGTGAAGGCCTTAGAGAGGGTGCAGAAAAAATTTACAAGAATGATTCCAGGGATGAGGGACTTCAGTTACATGGATAGACTGGAGAAGCTGGGGTTGTTCTCCTTAGAGCAGGGAAGGTTGAGAGGAGATTTGATAGAGGTGTTCAAAATCATGAGGGGTCTAGACAGAGTAGAGAGAGAGAAACTGTTCCCATTGGCAGAAGGGTCGAGAACCAGAGGACACAGATTTAAGGTGATTGGCAAAAGAACCAAAGGCGACATGAGGAAAAACTTTTACACGCAGTGAGTGGTTAGGATCTGGAATGCGCTGCCTGAGGGTGGTGGAGGCAGATTCAATTGTGGTTTTTAAAAGGGAACTGGATAAGTACCGGAGGGAAAAAAATTTGCAGGGCTACGGGGAAAGAGTGGGGAGTGGGACTAGCTGAAGTGCCCTTGCAGAATGGCCTCCTGTGCTGTAACCATTCTATGATCTGGATTCCTAATTCGCCATATGTGGCCAGTGGCGAACGTGTTGGGCAGCGCTGCATTAGAATCACTGAAATATTCAACGGCTCCAGTCATTCTAGTTGGCCACAATCGCAACTGACAAAATACAAGTGCTGTTTAAGTCTTCAAATTTAAATATTATTGAATCACCATTTCCTTTTTTCTTCAAAATGTGTTGTGGTTCCTTGCAATTGAAGCTGAATTGTAAACTTAATTTGAATTCCCTAAAAGTGGCACTGTATGGATTTTCTTCTTGGACCTGCTCATATCGTTATCTGCTTAAAACATTCCGATACACACTTCACCTTTTACACCCAGTTTTTATTGATATTCTTACTATTTAGGCCCCTTTGTGCTGCACAACAATCCCCAGCCGAGAGGGTGACCAGGGCACCTACCCCCAGGTCTCTGCCCGCCCTCACCCAGACGGGATCAAGATTTCAAGATTTATAAGCACCATGGGGGGGGGGGGGGGGGGAAAGAGAGAGAGGAGGAGGGAAGAGCTTAACCTCAATTGACACTTTAACCAACATCTCAGCAATTCAGAGATTGAAGAATGGCATCTTTAAACTTCGCTTTTTTGTTCAATTTGTTCATTTTTCTAGGTTGTACAACTAACCACTTCTTAGTTTATTAACCATGGAAAACTTTAAAAGTTTTCAAATCGAGTTAATGGATCGCTCACTGAAACCAACAGGGCAGTGTGTCAATGTTCCCTTTAAGCCGTGCAGCGCTCCAGGGATCCCGCGCAGCGGCATTTTGAACGGCCCGTACAAACCCTTAAAGGGGCCGCGCGGTGCCAAAAAGAATTGAGGGGGAATATTGCAGTGTGCCTACATGTGACTCCAGTCACGCACCATCAAGGTTTGACTAATTACTGCCCGTGAAGTGGCTTGGCAAGTTGTGCAGTTGTATCAAACTGAGGGCAACTAGGGATCGGCAATAAATGCCGGCCTTGCTAGCACAATTCCTGGGAATGATTAAAAGAATTCAGTTACAAATTCTAGAACGTGGGCGAAAGCTTACAAGAGCAAAGGCGCTCAGTTTACAGATAAATGTTTTACACAGGGGTCAGGGAATTTGTGGGATGGACTGTGCCAGGGTTGGGGAAACAGATAGTGTGGAAATATTTAAATGAGAATCAAGTGCTTGTTGCACGGATTTGTTTTTCTGGGTGGTCCTGTCACTGCAGAGCAGGAACCTGCAACCTCCTCCAGCCCCGAGATCTCTGCACTCCTCCAATTCTGGCATCTTGAGCACCCCCGATTTTAATCGCCCCACCATTGGCGGCCGTGCCTTCAGCTGCCTGGGCACCAAGCTCTGGAATTCCCTCCCTAAACCTCTCCGCCTCTCTCTCCTCCTTTAAGACGTTCCTTAAAACCTCCCTCTTTCCTGTCCTAACTTCTCCTTATGTGGCTCAGTGTCAATTTTTGTTTGATAATCGCTCCTGTGAAGCGTCTTGGGACGTTTTATTACATTATAAAGGTGCTGTATAAATACAAGTTGCTGTTGGCATTTAACTTTGCTTTCACAGCCCGAACCACACCAACACGAGTGAATAACTACACACTTTAAAATGTCTCGACACATTTTTTTAAGTTTAACTAAAGGACTAACCATTCCTTTAACATATAAAACTGCACAATGTGGACATGCAATGTTCCTGTAGAAATTTTTATGGGGGCACGGCCCCTTTAAGGATCTGCGTGGCCCATTCAAAACACTACACGTACACTGGTTTTTTCCTCATTGAAAAGCCAGCGAGCCGGCTGTGCGGGGAGGGCCAGAGAGCTGCGCGGTTGCAACATTGGTGACATGCTGTCTTTATTTTGAACTACGCATCATACCTTGCACGTATTACGTTCAATTTCCCGCTGCCTTTTCTCTTGCTCTTCTGTTTCTTTCTCTTTCTGGACCAGGTGTTTGATGTGCTCAGGAAATTCATGGAGCTCCAAGAACTCTATCAATGAAGAAAAATTATGCTCTGTGCCTCAGAAGAAGAACAGACAGCTAAATATTTTATGGCACGTTTCTTAGTTCACACGGTTTCACATTATGGGTCATTATGCATGTTCAATTTAAGTATTTAAAGCAAGCTAATGAATTGCTCACTGAAACCAGTGCAGTGTGGAGCAGCAGGAAGATGTATAGTCGGAGGGATAAAGCACAAATCCCAGGAGATGACAATGGTATGACTATCTTTGACAAAGCTTTATAAGGTCACCTGTCCTAATATCTCATGTAGTTCAGTGTCAAATCTTTGTCTGAATCGCTCCTGTGAATTGCCTTGGGTTTTACTATGTTAAAGGCGCTCTATAAATGCAAGTTTTCATTGTTATATTTGGATTACACTCAGTACAATTCTGGTTGGCCATTCTACAAATGCCATATCCAGGCATGGGAGGCAGTGCTGAAAAGGACAAGTAAATGGATATTAGCTTGAGGCATCGGAGTTATGAGGCGAGGACGATGAGCCTGGGATGGTTTATTCTGGAGAAGAGACGGCTCAGAGGAGAGGTTATTCACATATTGAAGATCCTTAAGGAAATGGATCAATTGAACTTTGATAACTTTTGAAATTGCCACAAACTCCAGAACCAGGAGACACAGACACAAGCTTAGAAAAAGGAAAGTGCACAGTCTAGTCTTAACTGCTTTATGCAGAAGGGGTGAATGCATTGAATGAACTGCCCAGAGAGTCAGATAATGTGGGGGAAAAACATTAGGGAGAATTAATATCGGAGGGAGTGACGATTGTGGCACGTTAGATTTTTGTGCTGACCAGATGGACTGGGTAGTCTTTTCTGATCCTGTACTTTCCCAAGTTCAAATCCCAGTGGTTGCTTCTAGGTGAACGAAGCTACAGTAATCAGGAATCGACCCCGGTGTTCTTTTTAACCATGATACAGTTTGAATGGCATCACCGAGTGCCTATGGAGATCATTTCTGCATCTTTCAGCTCGATCCCTTTTGCACAAACTGCGTTATTTGGAATCGAAAAGGCAGAAATTGCAAATTGACGAGAACACTAAGAATATCACGTCAGAGTTCAAGTCCCAGTTTTAACTGGTGTTTGTGTCAAGATTTTGCACCAAACACCACCAAGGCATAAGTATAAAAAAGAGACACTTGAATTTCTACAGCGCCTTTCACAACCACCGGACGTCCCAAACCGCTTTACAGCCAATGAAGTACTTTTTGAAGTGTAGTCACTGTTGTAATGTAGGAAACACAGCAGCCAATTTGCGCACAGCAAGCTCCCACTAACAGCAACGTGATAATGACCAGATAATCTGTTTGCGATGTTGGCCGAGGGGTAAATATTGACCCCACGACACCAGGAGAACTTCCCTGCTCTTCTTCGACACAGTGGATTGGGATCTTTTATGTCCACCCGAGAACAGGCGGGGGCCTTGGTTTAACGTCTCATCTGAAAGAGATCCCTCCATGCATAATTCTGGCATACATTCGTGCAGGTTGGCCAACAAGTTAGAATCAACGTTCCCTCTAAGCAGCGTGGCCACACAGCTCTCTGCCGGTCCCGTACAGCCCGGGACTGGCTTTTCCCCATGTTAAATTCCACACACACGCGAAACCGTGAATGGGCCGCACACCCAAAAAAAATTAGGGGGAACATTGGTTAGGATGTCCCATAATTCAGGTGTCCATGCTTACAGGTTGACTAGCGAATGACATGATGAAAATGCCATGGGATCGTACTATCCTGATCGAGGACAGCACGAATGTTGGTGGCTGACTGCAGGCAGAGAATACAGCCCTCACACAAACCAAATGCGATGATGTCAAACCGTTAAAGAATTTTTATTATCTCGTTGCAAACAACATAAAAGCAACACCGGCGCTGCGGTAAAACTTTCAATAAACTCACTCACTTGCATTTCTTGTAGATTCCTTTTGTCTGTAAATTAACATATACGCGTTGGTGGAACTGGTAAGAGAGAAAGTTCAGTTACTAACCACATGAACTCAGAATCACAACTTTATTCTTAACTATGAATTTGCCGTATTAGCTACCATTCAGTTCCAATCACCTACTAAACATACATACGTATTTAGGGTATGGTAGTACAGGAAACTTTGGTTTATCCAGAGGTTGTATGTCCGGAAACCTCGATCCACCGGCAGAAATCAGGAGCCGTTTTGTTAGGTTTTTTTTCTTCTCGTGGCTTTTTTTCCCCCAACAGTCGGGCTCTGGAAAGTCTCTCTGAAGCTGTTGCTAAGCTACAGAGATGCTTCCAAGGTACGGGCCGACTGCTTAGAAGCTGTTGCTAAGCAACAGTGTTTGTTGTCAGATATGGAGATGAAAACCGCCGTATCCTTCAGAATTAGCGCTGGTTTGTCCGGCAGTTTTGATAGATCGGCAACAGCTCGGTCCCGTCGGTGCCGGATATCACAAAGTTTCCTGTATAGTGGTTATGTTACTGGACTAATGATCCAGAGACATGAGTTCAAATCCCACCACCGCAGCTGTGGAATTTATATTCAGTTGGAATAAAAAGCGCCATCAGTACAGACCATGAAACGAATGAATTGTTGGAAAAACCTATCTGGTTCACTAATGTCCTTTAGGGAAGGAAATCTGCCGTCCTTACCCAGTCTGGCCTATATGTGGCTCCAGACCCACACCAATGTGGTTGACTTGTAACTGCCCTCTGGCCCAGTTGCATCAAAACTGCTATACGCCACACGGACTGCAGCGGTTTAAGGCGGCGGCTCACCACCACCTTCTCGAGAGCAATTAGGGATGGGCAATAAATGCTGGACTTGCCAGCGACACCCACACCCCGTGAATGAATAAAAATGCCTGCCATCTCTCGTACAGATTCCTTGCAAATGCTCTCAGAAGTCTACACTGTTGTGGTAGAATAAGCATGTTATTACACACCAGAATGATGGATAGAAAAAATAGGCACACAGAAATGAAGTTACAGTGTCAATGACTAGCACTGTAATACCCGTTTTTCAGTAACGGATTACAATATATAGGGAACACCTCAACTGTAACAGTCTATCAGATGGAATCAATATGTGGGTTAAGATCTGATAGAGTTCCAATAGATGGGTTTTGATCAAGTAAATCGGGAGAAACTACTTCAACTCGTCCCAGTGGTAACGAGGGGGCGTAAGTTTAAGATCAGCAAAAAGAATGAAAGGAAGGATTAGCATAGAATCATAGAAATTTACAGCACAGGAGGCCATTCAGCCCATCGTGTCCGTGCCGGCCGACAAAGAGCTCTCCAGCCTAATCCCAATTTCCAGCTCTTGGTCCATAGCCCTGTAGGTTACGGCACTTCAAGTGCACATCCAAGCACTTTTAAAATGTGATGAGGGTTTCTGCCTCTACCACCCTTTCAGGCAGTGAGTTCCAGACCCCCACCAACCTCTGGGTGAACAAAGTTCTCCTCAAATCCCCTCCAAACCTCCTACCAATTACTTTAAATCTATGCCCCCCTGGTTGTTGACCCCCCCGCTAAGGGAAATAGGTCCTTCCTATCCACTCTATCCAGGCCCCTCATAATTTTATACACCTCAATAAGGTCTCCCCTCAGCCTCCTCTGTTCCAAAGAAAACAGACCCAGCCTATCCAGTCTTTCCTCATAGCTAAAATTCTCCTGTCCAGGCAACATCCTTGTAAATCTCCTCTGTACCCTCTCTAGTGCAATCACATCTTTCCTGTAATGTGGTGACCAGAACTGCACGCAGTACTCTAGCTGCGGCCTAACTAGCATTTTATTAGGCGATTTTTTATGGACACGGAATGCCGGATCAGAAACAGCAGTGGAAGCAGAATCCATAATAATAGCTTTTAAAAGGGAAGTAGATGAATGTTTGAAAAGGGAATGTTTAAAAGGACATGTGAAATGGGCAGGGTAATAGGTCCACGTGGATAGCCCTTTCAGGTCAAACAACATCCTTCTGTGCTGTAAGATTAACACAGGTAAAGCCTTCCTGGAGCAGACACCGTTCACTTGTATTTTTTATTTGAAGAAAACATTCAGAAAGGGTGCGTATTTACTGATTTTGCTTTATTAAAATCCTTTTCATGAGAATTGGCATTTTAAGGGCTTCATCTTATAGACAGGAAATTGAAAGAGAGAATTGACAAAGTAGGTGCTCTGCTCAGCCTCAAGCTTTTTGATTGATGGTCTTCACACAAAAACCGGTGGAAATTGCGGCGTATGACCATTGGACTATTGTTAAAATCCCATGCAATGAAACTGGAATTGGACTTGTCCAGTCATCACGAACGAGTGGCCATGCCCATCGATTTCATCACAGCCTGTGAACAGCCAGCCTCAGCTACTCATGTGTCACCTCTGGCTCTTTCGCCAATTATCTTAAATCTGTCCCCTCTGGTTACTGACCCTCCCGCCACTGGAAACAGTTGCTCCCTATTTACTCTATCAAAACGCTCCATGATTTTGAACTCCTCTTAAACTTCTCTGCTCGAAGGAGAACAATTCCCAGTCTCTCCACGTAACTGAAGTCCCTCATCGCTGGTACCATTCTAGTCAATCTCCTCTGCACCCTCTCGCAGGCCTTGACTGCTTTCCTAAAGTGCAGTGCCCGGAATTGAACAATACTCCAGCTGAGGTCTAACTAGTGTTTTATAAAGGTTTAGCATCACTTCCTTGCTTCTGTAGTCTATGTCTCTATTAATAAAGCCAAGGATCCTGAATGCTTTTAAAAAAAAAGTAAAAGCAGCCTTTTCAACTTGTCCTGCCACCTTCAAAGATTTGTGTACTACACCCCCAACTGTTCCTGCACCCCCTTTAAATATGTACTATTTAGTTTATATTGCCTCTCCTCATTCTTCCTACCGAACTGTATCACTTCACATTTCTCTGCGTTAAATTTCACCTGCCACGTATCTGCCCATTTCACCAGTCTATGTCCTCTTTGCGCACAGCAAGGTGATAATGACCAGATAACCTGTTTTACTAATGTAGGTTAAGGGATAAATATTGGAAGAACTCCACTGCTCTGCGAATAGCGCCGTGGGATCTTTTATGTTCACCTGAGGAGGCAGACGGGGCCTCGGTTTAACGTCTCATCCGAAAGATGGCACCTCCGACAGCGCGGCACTCCCTCAGTACTGCACTGGGAGTGTCGGCCTGGATTTTGTGTATTTTATTAAATATGCAAAAAAAAAGTATTTAAAAATAGAAGCAATTGTTTTTATTAAGTTCTTTGATCTAAATTGTACAGATGATGGGCAGGATAAAGAAGAATTTCTGCCTAAGAAAACACAGACCTCACTGTTTGATGAATGATACAATAACACAGCCGAATAGGAGAGTGCAAAGCAAGGCTCCAGCTTGATTAACACAAGCAAAAACATCTAGTTCTATTTAAATATACTCAAAAGTCTATGAACAGAAACACCGAGGCAGTCAATTTACAGGCAAAAGTGTGAGGTCATGCACTTTGGACCGAAGAAAGATTGATCAGAGTATTTTCTAAATGGCGAGAAGCTCGGAACTGTGGAGGAGCCGAGAGAATTCAGGGTCCAAGTACAGAAATCACTAAACGCTAGTGGACAGGTACAAAAAATAAATGAAAAAGGTTAATGGAATGTCGGCCTTTATCTCAAGGGGGGCTGGAATACACAGGTTATGTTCCAGCTGTACAAAGCTCTGGTCAGACCCCATCGGGAGTGACTGGGTTCAGTTCTGGGCCCCGCACCTCAGGAAGGATACACTGGCCTCGGAGGGGGAGCAGCGCAGATTCACCAGAATGACACCGGGGCTAAAAGGGTTAAATTATGAGGACAGGTTGCACAGACTGGGCCTGTATTCCCTCGATTATAGAAGATTAAGGGCTGATTTAATTGAGGTGTTCCTAAGATGATTAAAGGATTTGATAGGGTAGGGAAACTATTTCCTCTGGTGGGGGGAGTCCAGAACAAGGGGGCAAAACCTTAAAATTAGAGTCAGGCTTTTCAGGGGTGATGTCGGGAAGCACTTCTTCACACAAAGGGTGGTGGAAATCTGGAACTCTCGCCCCCAAAAAGCTGTTGAGGCTGGGGGTCAATTGGAAATTTAAAAACTGAGATTGATAGATTTTTGTTAGGCAAGGGTATTGTGGGTTACTGAACCAAGGCAGGCAGATGGCGTTAAGATACAGATCAGCCACGATCTAATTGAATGGCGGAACAGGCTCAAGGGGCTGAATGGCCTCCCCCTGTTCCTACTGCCCCTAGGGTTACAGAAACAAAATTTCCTTACGGCACTTGAAAACTGAACTCAAGGCAAATAGTTAATTGCTGCAGAATCGGCTACAGTCAATATTTATACCCAACAGTCCCAAAGGTCCTCAGTGAATAATGTTTAGTTTCTGCCATATAATCACCTCGCAAAGGCGCTGGAGTAATAGCCTCTGGTCACCGAAGAGCCACCGTACGTTTTCCTAATATCATCTGGAGTAATCTGAAAGGAACAGTTTTATACTTCCATTAAAAAGCAGGAATTTTTATAGTTGTAAAAAAAACTTTGGCCGCAAATAGTTAAATAATTGATCGTTAAATAGTTAAGTCAATCGTTACATAGTTCATAGTTAAATCCAGAAACTCTTGCATGCCTGGCTACAGTGGAAGTAAAACCATATTTCAACAGCTACAATTCCACCAGACAACCCGCTGACACTATTTCTCCAGGAGAAAGGCCCCGTCTGGTTCCTGAAGTACTCACAAATCTTGAGCAGTATTTTTTTCCCCCCCACTGTCGATCACTTCTTCCTGTATAGATTTTCTGTGTACAAATTAATTCTAAGCACCAGGAATACAGGAACAATTAAACTGTTTTCTTATTTCTCCTTATATATCTTATCCTGGGTCAGTCGTGGCTCAGTGGGTTGCACTCTCACCTCTGAGTCAGAAGGTTGTGGGTTCAAGTCCAACTCCAGAGACTTGAGCACATAATCCAGGCTGACACTACAGTGTGGTACTGAGGGAGTGCTGCACTGTTGGAGGTGCCATCTTTTGGGTGAGACGTTAAGCCGAGGCCCCATCTGCCCTCTCAGGTGGATGTAAGAGATCCCGTGGCACTATTTTGAAGAAGAGCAGGGGAGTTATCCCCAGTGTCCTGGGGCCAGTATTTATCCCTCAACCAGCATCACTAACACAGATCTGGTCATTATCACATTGCTGTTGGTGGGAGCTTGCTGGGACAAATTAGCTGCCGCATTTCCTACATTACAAGAGACTACACTGCAAAAAGTACTTCATTGGCTGTAAAGCGCTTTGGGAAATCCTGAGGTTGTGAAAGGTGCTGGAGAAATGAACATCTTTCTTTCTTTAAACTAACGTGCTTACAGTTTTTTTAATATATATCCAGTGTTACATTTTAGAATTTATAAATTATTTACTCAAGTTACTCCTTTTCATTGTAGTTTGCTTCTGCTCACTGCTCGTGCTCTTCACTGTCACTTGCTCCTCTCACCACCAGCTCCAATGTCTCTCAGCCCTATCTGATTGGCTTACTGATCATACCTCTTCTGGCTCAGCTAAATGTTTGTTAGCTCCAGCTGTCACAGCAAGTGTCAAGGAATGCTGCAGAGAGGTGGGCTGTCCCCCCCCCCACCCCCCACCCCGCAAAAGCAGTCTCGTCTCTTAACATAGGGAGCAGACCAATTTTCCATGGATGTTGGGGAGAGCCGACTCTCGGGCAGATCAGTGAAAGATGGTAATCGGAAAGCCAAAATCACACCAGACTGGATTCTAATAAATTCAGTTTTTCCCCCTCTTGTTATCATAGAATCATACATCATCTGCCGGGCACTGGGAGCTGGAGCTCGGGCTGCAGTGGGGTGCTACCATTCATATTAGCACCTTGGAGCCTGGTTCCTACTCCGGATTGCTATGTAGTGACCCCTAGCTAGATGGGAGGATGGCCGGTGAGTATGGGATTGTGCCTGCGTATAATTTCCCCACATTCTCCAAAGGGATAGAGATAGGCTAAGTGAGTGGGCAAAAATCTGGCAGATGGAGTTTAATGTGGGAAAATGCGAGGTTATCCACTTTGGTAGGAAAAATAAAAAAGCAAATTATTATTTAAATGGGGAGAGATTACAAAATGCTGAGGTACAGAGGGATCTGGGGGTCCTTGTACATGAATCACAAAAAGTTAGCATGCAGATACAACAAGTAATTAGGAAGGCAAATGGAGTGTTGGCCTTAATTGCAAAGGGAATGGAGTATAAAAGTAGGGAAGTCCTGCTACAACTGTACAGGCCGTTGGCGAGACCACACCTGGAGTACTGCGTACAGTTTTGCTCTCCTTATTTAAGGAAGGATATACTTGCATTGGAGGCAGTTCAGAGAAGGTTCACAAGGTTGATTCCGGAGATGAAGGGGTTGTCTTATGAAAGGTTGAGCAGGTTGGGCCTATACTCATTGGAGTTTAGAAGAATGAGAGGAGATCTTATTGAAACAGAAGATTCTGAAGGGGCTCGACAGGGTAGATGCAGAGAGGGTGTTTCCCCTCGTGGGGGAATCTAGAACGAGGGGGCATAATTTCAGAATAAGGGGGCACCCTTTTAAATTGGAGATGAGGAGGAATTTCTTCTCTCAGAGGGTCGTGAATCTTTGGAACTCTCTTCCCCAGAGAGCTGTGGAGGCGGAGTCATTGAATATATTTAAGGCGGAGATAGACAGATTATTGAACAATAAGGGAGTCGAGGGTTATGGGGAGCGGGCAGGGAAGTGGAGTTGAGGCCAAGATCAGATCAGCCATGATCTTATTGAATGGCGGCGCAGGCTCGAGGGGCCGAATGGCCGACACCTGCTCCTACGTCTTATGTTCTTATTCTGTTGATGCTACGTCTGGGCTCAGTTGTGTAGAATGGCCACTTGAACAAGCCACTAATGCGCAACGCGAGCAATGTTACCTCTTAGTTTGGTTTCTGTGCGCGGGCCCTTTGGTGGGCTGCGGGGCCCAGTTAAATGTTCGCGCATGCGGGGTTTTTTCTCATAAAAGTCGGTGCAAGGCCTGCGCGGGACCCCCGGAGCACTGTGCGGCTTAACGGGAACATTGAACATGAGCCTCCAGCTTAAGGTGAAGCCCGAAGAACATGTTGGGGTGGGGGGGGGGGGGGGGGGGGGGGAGGGTAGACAACCAACCTCCCCCCAAGCTTTTCATTGAACAGAAAACTGTTACATATTTTCATTGGGGGAAAGGGTTCAGCCATTAGACTGCAAATAAACAACAAAAAAATCCTAAACCACGTTTAGGAAGAATGTTCCATTTATAAATCAAGATGGAATAATGCATAAACCACACCGTCAGACAGTTAGACTTACGTACCCTGCTGACGTGCTGATCATTGAAACTGTACCACTGTCCATCACTGAACGACTTAATACAGGCATAGTAATGTCCACCAGCAGCACTCCCTGAATGGACCATAACAGAGAAGAGCTCGTAAATCCAGGAACCCTGAAAATAGAACACAACAGTGAACGGACGAATGGGGAGGGGAAGAATAACCCAAAATAATCAACAACTTGCAGTCACATCATGTCTTTAACGTAGCAAAACGTCCCAAGTCGCTGCACAGGAGTGGAATCGGACAGAATTCGACACCGAGCCACATAAGGAGATTTTAGGGCAGGTGACCAAAAGCTTGTTCAAAGAGGCAGGTTTTAAGGAGCGTCTTAAAGGAGAGAGAGAGAGGCGGAGCGGTTTAGGGAGGCAGGCAGGTGTAGGTACTCCCACAGTGCTGCTAGGGAGGGAGTTGGGCTGCGAAATCACAAATGAAACTCAATGTGGAAAAGCGCAATATGAGCAGAGGACAGTGGTAAATAAGGCAAAGGGGATCTTGGCTTGTACAGCGCATGGCATACAACACCAATCACTAGGTGAGATACTGAGCCTAGACAGGGCATAAGTTCATCCTCATCTAGAGTGGGCGGTTCTGGCCACCATATGACCGTGTGGGCACTAGGGTAGTGGAAAAGGTGCAGTGAAGGGCTACCCATCCGATACCTGACTCGGACACCTGAGCCACAAGGACAGGTTTGTTTATACAGCTTGCATTTATGTAGCGCCTTCCACAGAATCATAGAATGATACAGGAGGAGGCCATTTGGCCCATCGTGCCCGTGCCGGCTCTTTGAAAGAGCTTTTCCAATTAGTCCCACTCCCCCCTGCTCTTTCCCCACAGGCTCCCTTTCAAGTATTTATCCAATGCCCATTTGAAAGTTCATATTGAATCGGCTTCCACCGCCCTTTCAGGCAGCGCATTCCAGATCATAACTCAATGCGTAAAAAAATCTCACGTCACTTCTGGCTCTTTTCCAATTATCTTCAATCTGTGTCCTCTGGTTACTGACCCTCCTGCCACTGGAAACAGTTTCTCCTTATTTACTCTATCAAAACCGTTTAATGTAGAAAAAAAATCCCAACGCGTTTCACAAACGCGCAATCAAAAAAATGGATGCATGAACAGATCGGTGAGGTAGGAGCACAAGGAAATTTTAGCGACTCGTCTGTGAACCAGTGGTTCTCAAACTTTTTCCTTTCAGATGCACCTCTGCTGCTAATACTACATCCCAGGGTCATCTGCTGATATTAACATGCTCCCTGGAATTCCGAGAGTAGCAGGAGCGATTATCAAACAAAATTTGACACCGAGCCACATAAGGAGAAATTAGGGCAGCTGACCAAAAGCTTGGTCAAAGAGGTAGGTTTTAAGGAGCATCTTAAAGGAGGAGAGAGGCAGAGAGGTTTAGGGAGGCAGACCGGTTCAGGTACTCCCAGTGCTGCTAGGGAGGGAGTTGGGCTGCAAAGTGACAAATGAAACTCAATGACTCACCTCCTGACTCCCCAAAGCCTTTCCACCATCTACAAGGCACAAGTCAGGAGTGTGATGGAATACTCTCCACTTGCCTGGATGAGTGCAGCTCCAACAACACTCAAGAAGCTCGACACCATTCAGGATAAAGCAGCCCGCTTGATTGGCACCTCATCCACCACCTTAAACATTCACTCCCTCCACCACCGGCACACCGTGGCTGCAGTGTGTACCACCTACAAGATGCACTGCAGCAACTCGCCAAGGCTTCTTCGGCAGCACCTCCCAAACCCACGACCTCTTCCACCTAGAAGGACAAGGGCAGCAGGCGCATGGGAACACCACCACCACCAAGTTCCCCTCCAAATCACACACCATCCTGACTTGGAAATATATCGGCCGTTCCTTCATCGTCGCTGGGTCAAAATCCTGGAACTCTCTCCTTAACAGCACTGTGGGAGTACCTTCACCACACGGACTGCAGCGGTTCAAGGCGGCGTCTCACCACCACCTTCTCAAGGGCAACTAGGGATGGGCAATAAATGCAGGCCTTGCCAGCGACACCCACATCCCAGGAATTAATTTTTTTTTAAATGTGGAAAAGCGCAAAGTGAGCAGAGGACAGTGGTAAATAAGGCAAAGAGGATCTTGGCTTTTACAGCGCATGGAATAGAACACCAATCACTAGGTGAGATACTGAGCCTAGACAGGGCATAAGTTCATCCTCATCTAGAGTGGGCGGTTCTGGCCACCATATGACCGTGTGGGCACCAGTGTAGTGGAAAAGGTGCAGTGAAGGGCTACCCATCTGATACCTGGCTCGGACACCTGAGCCACAAGGACAGGTTTGTTTATACAGCTTGCATTTATGTAGCGCCTTCCACAGAATCATAGAATGATACAGGAGGTGGCCATTCGGCCCATCGTGCCTGTGCCGGCTCTTTGAAAGAGCTTTTCCAATTAGTCCCACTCCCCCCTGCTCTGTAAATTTCTCCCAGTCAAGTATTTATCCAATCCCCCTTTGAAAGTTCCTTATGAATCTGCTTCCACCGCCCTTTCAGGCAGCGCATTCCAGATCATAACTCACTGTGTAAAAAAAATTCTCATCTCCCCCTCTGGTTCTTTTGCCAATTACCTTCACTCTGTGTCCTCTGATTATCGACCCTCCTGCCACTGGAAACAGTTTCTCCTTATTTACTCCATCAAAAGCATTTAATACAGAAAAAAAACCCCAACGCGTTTCACAAACGTGTAATCAAAAAAATGGATGCGTGTAAAGATCGGTGAGGTAGGAGCACAAGGAAATTTTAGCGACTCATCTGTGAACCAGTGGTTCTCAAACTTTTTCCTTTCAGATGCACCTCTGCTGCTAATACTACATCCCAGGGTCATCTGCTGATATTAACATGCTCCCTGGAATTCTGAGAGTAGCAGCTACTCAAAGGGAAACATAGAAACATAGAAGATAGGAGGAGTAGGCCATTCGGCCCCTCGAGCCTGCTCCGCCATTCAATGAGATCGTGGCTGATCATCCAAATTCAGTACCCTGTTCCTGCCTTCTCCCCATATCCCTTTAGCCTTAAGAAATATATCTAACTCTTTCTTGAATATATTGAATGAATTGGCCTCAACTGCCTTCTGTGGCAGAGAATTCCACAGGTTCACCACTCTCTGGGTGAAGAAATTCCTCCTCATTTCAGTCCTAAATGGCCTACCCCTTATCCTTAGACTATGACCCCTGGTTCTGGACTCCCCGACCATCAGAAACATCCTTCCTGCATCTAGTCTGTCCAGGTCTGATAGAATTTTATAGGTTTCGATGAGATCCCCTCTCAATCTTCTAAATTCCACTGAGTATAAGCCCAATCGACACAATCTCTCCTCATACGTCATTCCTGCCATCCCAGGTATCAGTCTGGTGAATCTTCGCTGCACTCCTTCCATGGCAAGAACGTTCTTCCTCAGGTAAGGCGACCAAAACTGCACACAATACTCAAGGTGCGGTCTCACCAAAGCCCTGTACAACTGTAGCAAGACATCCTTGTTCCTGTACTCGAACCCTCTTGCTACGAAGGCCAACATAACATAGTGCTATCAGTGCTGGAGACACTGCTTTTAACAAAGTAACAGAAACAATGCGCCAGTAAATGAACAAATACAGAAACAAAAAGAATACAAGAGAGATTTCTTGGAACACTGTGCATGGTATACTTGGCCCCACACAACAGCGCAAGGATTTTAGTGGACCTCATTTTGAAAATCGATGCCAAGTATTTACAAACTTCCCCTGGCTGGGAGTCTTGAACTCATGGGCATAGTCTCAGGATAAGGGGTCGGCCATTTAGGACTGAGATGAGAAGGAATTTCTTCACTCAGAGGGTTGTGAATCTTTGGAATTCTCTACCCAGGAGGGCTGTGGATGCTGAGTCGTTGAGTATATTCAAGGCTGAGATCGATAGATTTTTAGACTCTAGGGGAATCAAGGAATATAGGGATCGGCCGGGAAAGTGGAGTTGAGGTCGAAGATCAGCCGTGGTCTTATTGAATGGCGGAGCAGACTCAAAGGGCTGTATGGGCCTACTCCTGCTCCTAATTCTTATGATCTTAAATAGAGGAATAGAATATAAAAACAAAGAGATCAGCTAGAACTTACTGGTTAGGCCTCAGCTGGAGTATTGTGGACAATTCTGGGCACCGCACTTGAGGAAAGATGTAAAGGCCTTAGAAAGAGTGCAGAGGAGGTTTCCCAGGATGTTACCAGTGATGAGGGACTTCAGTTATGAGGAGAGGTTGGAAAAGTTCAGACTGTTCTCCTGGGAACAGAGAAGGTTAAGAGGTGACCTAATAGACGTTTTAAGATGATGAGAAGTTTTGATAGAGTAAATAGGGAAACACTATTCCCCCCGGCGAGTGGGTCAATAACCAGAGGGCATAGATTCAAAATCATTGGCAAAAGATCGAGGGGAGGTGAGGAGAAATGTTTTCACAGAGTCGTGGGGATCGGGAACGCTCGACCTGAACAGGTGGTGGAAGCTGATTCCAGCAATAATTTTAAGAGGGAGTTGGACGGGTTCTGGGGGATGAGGAACTCACAGGGTTACAGACAAAGAGCGAGAGCGTGGGACTGAGCACGACGGCTCTGTCAAAGAGCCAGCACAGGCAACGACGGGCCAAATGGCCTCCTGTGCTGTAAGTTTCTATGATTCTACTGTGTTTAGCTGCCAAAAACTGCAACAAAGAGACAAAATACCAAATATGTAAAGACCGCTATAATGAAGCTTGGAGCATTCGAATCATGAACGCACTATTGCATTGTGGCTCAGTGGGCAGCACTCTCTCTCACCCGAGTTAGAAGGTCGTGCGTTCAAGTCCCACTCCAGAAACTTGAGCACAAAATCTAGGCTGAGGCTCCCAGTGCAGTAGAGGGAGTGCCGCACTGTCGGAGGGGTGGTGCTGAGGGAGTGCTGCACTGTCGGATGGCAGTGCTGAGGGAGGGCCGCACTGTCGGAGAGACAGTGCTGAGGGAGAGCTGCACTGTCGGAGGGGCAGTACTGAGGGAGGGCCGCACTGTCGGAGGGGTGGTGCTGAGGGAGTGCTGCACTGTCGGATGGCAGTACTGAGGGAGGGCCGCACTGTCGGAGAGACAGTGCTGAGGGAGAGCTGCACTGTCGGAGGGGCAGTACTGAGGGAGGGCCGCACTGTCGGAGGGGTGGTGCTGAGGGAGTGCTGCACTGTCGGATGGCAGTACTGAGGGAGCGCTGCACTGTCGGAGGGGCAGTACTGAGGGAGCGCTGCACTGTCGGAGGGGCAGTACTGAGGGAGCGATGCACTGTCGGAGGGGCAGTACTGAGGGAGCGCTGCACTGTCGGAGGGGCAGTACTGAGGGAGCGATGCACTGTCGGAGGGGCAGTACTGAGGGAGCGCCGCACTGTCGGAGGGGCAGTACTGAGGGAGGGCCGTACTGTCGGAGGGGTGGTGCTGAGGGAGCGCCGCACTGTCGGAGGGGCGGTACTGAGGGAGGGCCGCACTGTTGGAGAGACAGTGCTGAGGGAGAGCTGCACTGTCGGAGGGGCAGTACTGAGAGAGCGCCGCACTGTCGGAGGGGCAGTACTGAGGGAGCGATGCACTGTCGGAGGGGCAGTACCGAGGGAGCGCCACACTGTCGGAGGTGCCGTCTTTCAGATGAGGCGTTAAACCGAGGCCCTATCTGCCCTCTCAGGTGGATGTAAAAGATCCCACGGCACTATTTGGAAGAGGAGCAGGGGGGAGTTCTCCTTGTGTTCTAGCCAGTATTTATCCCTCAAGAAACATCAGTAAAACCGATGATCTGGTCATTATCTCACTGCTGTTTGTGGGAGTTTGCTGTGCGCAAATTGGCTGCCGCGTTTTCTACATTAAAACAGTGACCACAAGTCATTGGCAGGAAAGGGCTTTGGGACGTCCAGAGGTGATGAAAGGCGCTGTATAAATTCAAGTCTTTATTTTATACATTTACAATTCAGGTGCAAGACTCTGGGGGGAGCACTTTCGAAGCAAAGTCACTCTGGAAATCTGTACAGCGCACACCATGAGGAGTAAGAAGTTTAATCAGACAGGCGCAGCAAGTTGCACTTCGCACAGCAGGGGAGAAAAATAACCAACACAGACTTCACAGGTCGGATGGCCCGTTTCTGTGCTGGAACTGTCCGGGATCCTGCTGGACTAAACGTGGAGCAGGAATGTTTAGTTAAAACAAAAGTAGAGGGGAGCAGAAAAAGGCTTTTGATCACTTTACACCCGTTAATCTACTCGCTCATTAAACTTTAGAAAGGACAGGAATTTCACTCCTGCTGAAATAAATCCGAGAGCAATGTCGCTGTTCATACCCTGTACCTTTTCGTTCCCTGCCTTTGAGGTTTTTTCAGCCGCGCTGTTATTCTCCAGGCAGATCCCTTCATCCACAACATCATCGTTTGAGAAGTCATTGCTCATCTGGTCACTGTGACAACTCCCTTCATTCTCAGCACCACTGTCCGTGCAGCTCTCAGTCTGAGGAGATTTCTGTGAAAGCAAAATGACTTGGGGGTAAAATGTTGGCCTCTCGCATCGCCCTCCACTCTCTTCCAACGTTCCCTGTAAGCTGCACTTTGTTCTGCGCGGCCTGTTTCTGCACATGCACGGTACTTACAATGTAAAAGCCGGTGAGTGGCGAGATTACCGCGCAGCCACGCACCTTAGTGGGAACATTGCTCCCATAGCCCCACCACTGCCGACCATGCCTTCAGCTGCCTTAGGTTATGCGGTATAGAAATCCCTCCTTCGTCCCCTCCGTGCCCCCACCTCTCTCCTCCTTTAAAACTCTCCTTAAAAGCCCACCTTTTGGTCACCCCTCTAATATCTCCTCCTTCGGCTCTGCATTCATTTTTAAATGGTTGCCCTTCCGTGAAGCGCCTTGGGAAGTTCCTCTACATTCAAGCTGCTATATCAATTCAAGTTGTTGTTCACGCAGGAAATAGAAACATAGAAACTAGGAGCAGGAGTAGGCCATTCGGCCCCTCGAGCCTGCTCCGCCATTCAATGCGATCATGGCTGCTCATCCAAATTCAGTACCCTGTCCCTGCTTTCTCCCCATATCCCTTGATCCCTTTAGCCTTAAGAAATATATCCAACTCCTTCTTGAATATATTTAAAGAATTGGCCTCCACTGCCTTCTGTGGTAGAGAATTCCACAGGTTCACCACTCTCTGGGTGAAGAAATTCCTCATCTCTGTCCAAAAGGCTTACCCCTTATCCTTAGACTGTGACCCCTGGTTCTGGACTCCCCCGCCATCGGGAACATCCTTCCTGCATCTAGTCCGTCTAGTCCTGTTAGAATTTTATAAGACCGATTTGGGTGGATCGTGCACCTTCACAATGTATTTTTGTACGCTCACCGCATGGCCGCGTTATCCAAAGTTCCCCCTTTTTGGGGGAAGTTTTGGCCCCTTTAAGGGGCTGCGTGGCCCATTCACCGTTTTGCACGCAAAATTCATAATTGGAAAAGCCGGTCCCGGGTTGCGTGGGACCCGCAGAGAGCTGCGCGGTCACGCAGCTTAGCGGGAACGTTGGCATTATCCCAAGAAAGGCGTGAGGTAGTGTGCTGGCGAAGGTGCTGGACCAGCAACCCAGCAGTCAGGAGTTGGGTGGCAAGTTGTGAGATTGAATTCAATAAATCTGGTCATTTGTGGGCTGGCACCAGGAGAAGAACGACCATGAAAGCTGCCAGATTGTCATTAAAAACCCAACTGGTTCACTGATGCCCCGGCACTCCCACCCCGGTGTGTGCTACACATGGCTCCAGTCCCGCACTATGTGGCTCATAGAATCATACAGTGCAGAAGGAGGCCATTCGGCCCATCGTGCCTGTGCCAGCTCTTTGAAAGAGCTCTCCCATTAGTCCCACTCTCCCCCCTGCTCGTTCCCCATTGCCCTGCACAGTCTTTCCCCTCTGAGTATTTCTCCAATTCCCCTTTGAAAGTTACGGCTGAGTCTGCCTCCTCCGCCCTGTCAGGCACGATGTTTGTGACTCTGATGCCAGCCATTCGATTCTCAGGGTAACTAGGGCAGGGTAACAAATGTGGCCTTGGCAGGCGTCGCCCACATCCTGAAGGGAAGGGTGGGGAAGTTTGTTTGGCACACTAAACCAGACCACAGTGATTAGTCTGTTGATGGTCGCAAAATGTCGGTTTGCAAAATGTGGCGTGTTTTTGAAGGAAATAGCAGAGAGCGCAACTCAGCAGTGAGGTGCCTGAACACTGCATCAACGATCTAGTTTGCTAGGCTTTTGCTGACTGAAATTTGTGGGGATCAGTTTGGCTATTGCCGTCTGCTTTCTGAAGACCGCTGGCTCGTGTCTGTGCTATCTGGATCCAACTCCATCTTTTTCCCCCCCCCAGTTACCTCTCTCACTGATTGTAATGCGGTAGAATTAAACTGGGTCCTCAGTCAATATTTTTTTTTTTTTTTTTAAAACCACGCCAGCAGTTAGTCTATGCGACTGGCTGACAATTTAATAGAGGCAGCAACAAATGCTGCTGAACTTAAAGCTGCTACATTCTTGACAGATATTTACAGTCTAGCTAATCTGCTGTGGTATTGTTGTGATGGCAGGAATAAAAGCATTGCCACCATCTACAAGGCACAAGTCAGGAGTGTGATGGAATATTCTCCACTTGCCTGGATGAGTGCAGCTCCAACAACACTCAAGAAGCTCGACACCATCCAGGGCAAAGCAGCCCGCTTGATTGGCACCCCATCCACCACCTTAAACATTTACTCCCTCCACCACCGGCGTACCGTGGCTGCAGTGTGTGCCATCTACAAGATGCACTGCAGCAACTCGCCAAGGCTTCTTCGGCAGCACCTCCCAAACCCGTGACCTCTACCACCTAGAAGGACAAGGGCAGCAGGCACATGGGAACACCACCACCTCCAAGTTCCCCTCCAAGTCACACACCATCCTGACTTGGAAATATATCGGCTGTTCCTTCATCGTCGCTGGGTCAAAATCCTGGAACTCCCTCCCTAACAACACTGTGGGAGCACCCTCACCACACGGACTGCAGCGGTTCAAGAAGGCGGCTCACCACCACCTTCTCAAGGGCAACTAGGGATGGTCAATAAATGCTGGCCTTGCCAGCGACACCCACACCCCAGGAACTAATTTTTAAAGAAACAGCAAATGCTGGAAACACTCGGCATCGGTGGAGAGAAATAGAGTTAACGTTTCAGGTCAGAACAATTCTGACAAAGGGTTATCGACCCGAGTGTTTCCAGTATTAATAATTTCCGATTTCCAGTATCTGCAGTAATTTTGCTTTTGTTGTGATGCAGGTCCTTTTAAGTCCGTTGCTTGGGTAATCTCTACAGGGAAGTGTAAACCTCAGGTGGATCAGAACATCGAATGTGTCCCGAAGTAAACCAGAGTTCAATTGATGTAGGGTGAGGGAAGTTTGCAAATTACCAGGCGCCGTGAGTTTCGAGCTTCACATCAGAAAAAAAGTTACTTTTTTTGTACATACTGTACATCTCAGAGTATACAGCACAGAAACATGCCGTTCGATCACAAACGAGCTCCAACCTAATCCCACTGTCCAGCGCTTGGTCCATAGCCCTGCAGGTTACGGCACTTCAAGTGCGTATCCAAGTACTTTTTAAATGTGATGAGGGTTTCTGCCTCTCCCACCCTTTCAGGCAGTGAGTTCCAGACCCCCACCACCCTCTGAGTGAAAATAATTCTCAACTCCCCTCTAAACCTTCTACCAATTACTTTAAATCTATGCCCCCTGGTTACTGACCTCTCTGCTTGGGGAAATAGGTCCTTCCTATCCACTCTAATCCAGGCCCCTTGTAATTTTATACACCTCAATTAAATCTCCCCTCAGCCTCCTCTGTTCCAAAGAAAACAAACCCAGCCTCTCCAATCTTTCCTCATAGCTAAAATTCTCCAGTCCTGGCAACATCATCATAAATCTCCTCTGTACCCTCATACACATCCTTCCTGTAATGTGGTGACCAGAACTGTACACAGTACTCTAGCTGAGGCCTAACTAGTGTTTTATACAGTTCAAGCATAACCCCCCCCTGCTCTTGTATTCTATGCCACAGCTAATAAAGGCAAGTATCCCATATGGCTCCTTAACCACCTTATCCACCTGGCCTGCTACCTTCAGGGATCTGTGGACATGCACTCCAAGGTTCCTCTGTTCCTCTACACTACTCCGTGTCCTACCATTTATTGTGTACTCCCTTGCCTTGTTTGCCCTCCCCAATGCATTACCCCACACATCTCCGGATTGAATTCCATTTGCCACTTTTCTGCCCACCTGACCAGTCCATTGATATCTTCCTGCAGTTTACAGCTTTCTTACTCACCATCAACCACACGGCCAATTTTTGTATCATCTTTCTTTCTTTAGTACCTTCACTTTTATGTTTTTGTTCCATCCTCCTTATAGCTTCTGCAATTGGCATCCGAGCCACGTCACTGGGAAGGATCAGAGCTTTGAAACTGTTCTACTGCGTCTAATAAGTGGGCCTTCAAAAAATATCACACGTACCTCCTCTTCCACATCGATGAAAGGACTCATGTCGAGCTCAGCTGGAAATGTCATCCGGTCATTCAGCTTAATCCTGTGCATCGTGGTGTAGTCAAAGTCAAAGCGCTTCAGCTGCAGAGTCAGTAAGTACGGGAAGTGCAGGAACTTCAGCCCCTGCAGAAAGAGATCACAAGCCAAATGTTGTACCTATTGTTTAAAACACGCTGGCCAGTTTTAATCACTCAAACTACTTACCTTGCGTGCATCACATTTTTTCTTGCAGCGTTCACAGAAATATTGGTTGGGGCCGTCCAGGGTTTCCGGCTGGACAAATGCTTGCAACGCTTCTTCCTAGTGCGACAGAACAAGCAAAATAAATAAATACAACACTATAGGCCCTTGCTAGTGGCAAAATTCTTACACATACTTCAAATCACACATTATTTTACCAATGAACTGAGGTTAAAAGATGAAGGGAATAGATCGTATTTGAGTAGCCAGCTTGTTTAAACTTAGTAACTTGGAGGAGGACCAGGGAGCCAAGGGATATGGGGATAGTGCGGGAAGGTGGAGTTGAGGGTGAAGATCAGCCATGATCTTATTGAATGGCTCGAGGGGCCGAATGGCCCACTCCTGCTCCTGTTTCTTATGTTCTTGTGGGTCCTAATTTTAAGTTGTACAAGGCCATATCTAGGTTAGATGTCAGGAGGTGGTTCTTTTGCCAGGGAATAGTGGACCTCTGGAACAGGCTGCCATTTTGTGTGGTGGACGCCGGTTCGCTGAACTCCTTCAAGCGAGACCTGGACCCGTTTCTGGTTGGGGTGGAGATCACCTCTTACAAGAGGAAGGTACTGCAGGGAATTCAGAGCCCAAGTGATCTCCGGGACTAGTTTCAATCACTGAAGGAAGTCAGAGGAATTTCCCAGATTTCTTTTCCTTAATTGGCCTGGATCTATATCTGGTTTGTCACCTCTCCCGGGTGACCACATGGTCTCGGGTGGGGTGGGGAGTGAATATATTGTGATGCACAAGGCATTGCAGTTGTGTGAGACAGACTGGATGGACCAGAGGGTCTTTTCCTGTCCATCATTGTTCATATAGATCAACCCATGGTATTATCGGGCCTGAACAGAGCTCCTGTGGTTCTCTTCAAGTTTGATTCTTGGCGGGACACCTAGCAGAATACCTCTCAGCTTTGGGTTATATGATCTATTGATTACTAAGCGTCAACGCAACGTAATTGCTGCCATTCGTTCGACTAAGAGGTCGTGGGTTCTAGCCCCACTGCAGGACTTGAGCCCGTAATCTAAGCTGGCACTCCAGTGCAGTACTATAGGAATGCTGCATTGTCTGACGTGCCATTTTGTGGATACATTAAACCAAGGATATGCCGGCCTGCTCAAGTGGACGCAAAAATCCCAGAGCATTATTTGAATCCGAGCAGGAGAGTTCGCCTGATATCCAGCTAACATTTATCCCTCAACCAACATCACCAAGACAGATTATCTGATCATTTATCTCACTGCTGTTTGCGGCATCTTGCTGTGTGCATGTAGCCAACACGTTTGCCCATGTAACAATAGTGAGTACATTTACTAACAAAAGTAATTTATTGGCTGGGACGTCCTGAGGACATGAACAGCATTATATAAATGCAAGCCTTTCCTTTATTATAGATTGTCAGCTCAGTGGGTAGCACTCTTGCTTCTGAGTCAGGCACTCTTGCTTCTGAGTCAGCAGGTCGTGGGTTCAAGTCCCACTCCAGAGACTTGGGCACAAAAATCTAGGCTGACACTCCCAGTGCAGTGCTGAAGGAGTGTCGCACTCAGAGGTGCCGTCTTTCGGATGAGACGTTAAGTCAAGACCCCGTCTGCCCTCTCAAGTGGACGCTAAAGATCCCACGGCACTATTTCGAAGAAGAGCAGGGGAGTTATCCCTGGTGTCCTGGGCCAATAATTATTCCTCAATCAATTATCACTAAAACGGATTATTTGGTCGTTATCACACTGCTGTTTGTGGGAGCTTGCTGTGCGCAGATTGGCTGCCGCGTTTCTTACATTACAACAGTAACTACACTTCAAAAAGTACTTCATTGGCTGTAAAGTGCTTCGGGAGGTCCAGAAGTCGTGAAAGGCGCTATAGAAATGCAAGTCTTTCTTTTTGCCTGCTAGAAGCCTACTTACGGTTAGTATCGTTGTAATATTGAAACTATACTGCGAACAGTGTGATGCTGAACTCTATTTTTCCTCATTTCATTTTGCATGATTTCTATTTTTTAATTTTGTATGCATGTCATAGTCCACGTTCTACAATTTTCATCTGCACTGTCTATTTTTGGCAAACTTTTTGTGCTTACCAAGAGCTGGAAAATGGTAAAATTTTATTTTTTAGGCATGTAGTATCAGCACGAAACACTTGCAGATAAAGTCACCCTTTGGAAACTCTACATTTTGGTTTTGACACCCACTACCCCACTTCCCAAACCCCAACTGACAAAAGCAGCTGCATTACGGAATCTCATTTGTCCATCCTTGTTACGTGGCCTTATTATTGAGTGACACTTCATACAATCATAGAATAGAACGGCACAGGAGGCGGCCATCCGGCCCATCGAGTCTGCGCCGGCTCTTTCGAAGAGCAATCCAGTTAGTCCCACTCCCCCGCTCTCTCCCCAGATCCCTGCAATTTTTTCTCCTTCAAGTATTTATCCAATTCCCTTTTGAAGGCTACTATTGAATCTGTATCCATCACCCTATCAGGCAGCGCATTCCAAAACCTAACCACTCGCTGTGTAACAAAGTTTTTCCTCGTGTCGCCTCTGGTGCTTTTGCCAATCACCTTAAATCTGGGCCCTCTGGTTATTGACCCTTCAGCCACTGGAAACAGTTTCTCTTTATTTACTCTGTCTAAACCCTTCATAATTTTGAACACCTCTATCAAATCTCCTCTTAGCCTTCTCTGCTTTCGATTTGCCGGCACCTAAATAACTGGAAATCTCGGTTAACCGGCAAAATTCAGGAGTAGGTTCAGGTAACTTATTACTTGCCTTCCTCGATCTGTTGCTGTGCAAGGGTGTGGCTGCAGCTGTTGCTAAGCTACAGAGACGCTTGGAACTTGTGGCCATTGTTCTGAGCCACAGGGTTTGTTACTTTATACGGAGCTCTCAGCTCTGTATCTTTTACTATAGCTTTCGGTTATCCGGAATTTTTGATGAACTGGCACGTCGGTCCCGGATAAAAAAAAAGTTTCCTGTAATTCCTTTTCTAGTGTTACAAGAATTTAGCTTATTTTTTAGAATCACCATGATCAATAAGATGGGGGGAAAAAAAGTTTGAGAGATCATTCGCTTGCGGGAAACAGAAGTGAAACACCCACCACACTGTTAAATGCCAGGTTGGAACCATATGGTCTGATAACCAGTGGGATGTCAAGGTACGTATCGATTCTCCAGCTCTCGTAGCCACACTCCAGACACCTGACGAAGTCCTTCAGTTTTCCTTGGTACAGCTGGTTAATGAGGTCAGCCTGAAACAGTAAGTAAAAGTAAAAGGAACTTAAGATTCCTTGGAATAAACACTCGAAGCACAGCTGCAATTTAGTGAGATGCAGCTACGGTTTCACACATTCTATAACTGGACTTCAATTCTACGACAGCAAACTGCAGTGTGAGGTGTGTGATCGACACCTCTCCCCTCGGGCCTGACAACTTCAATTAAATAGAGCCCAGAAGCCAGCGAGACTGGCTTCACTGAATGTTTATTTAAAAGTTAGGTCTTTCCAGAAGGATAGCTTTTTCATTTAAAAAAAAACTTAATTCCTCCTCAGGTGCCAGCCATGGCTCAATCAATCAAATCAAATCAAATCAACTTTTATTGTCATTGTTAGTGCACAAGTGCAGTACAACGAAATGTAGGCTTGCGGCTCCCGAGAGTGTACATTTGGATTAAGACATTTAAACATTCAACATACATTTGGCTTGTAGTATATTAACATAAATATGACCATAATAAAGTGCATTGGCAGATGTGCAGGCTTTAGAGTTTATTTGTGGAGTTCAGTAGGATGACAGCCCTGGGAAAGAAGCTGTTCCTAAATCTGGTCGTACGGGTGCGAATGCATCTGTAGCATCTCCCAGATGGCAGGAGGGCGAACAGACTGTGGCTGGGGTGGGTAGGGTCTTTGATGATGGACCGTGACCTCCGTAGACAGCGTTTCTGGTATATGTGCTTTATGGTCGGTAGCCGGGTGCCGGTAATGCGTTGGGCAGTTTTGACTACCCGCTGCAGGGCTTTCCGGTCATAGTAGCTACAGCTGCCATACCATACTGTGATACAGTTTGTCAGGATGCTCTCTATAGTGCAGCGGTAAAAGTTAGAGAGGATCAGGGGTGACAGATTACATCTCTTCAGCCTCCTTAAGAAATATAGGCGCTGCTGGGCCTTCTTCACCAGAGAGGTGATGTTGAGGGACCAGGAGAGGTCTTCCGTGATGTGGACTCCGAGGAACTTAAAGCTGTCCACCCTTTCCACCACAGCCCCATTGATGTGGATGGGGGTGTGACTTCCGCCTTTGGACTTCCTGAAGTCCACAATGATTTCTTTTGTTTTCTTGGTGTTAAGGGCCAGGTTGTTATCGGCGCATCACTTCACGAGATGCTGGACCTCCTCCCTGTAGGCTGACTCATCGTTGTTGGTGATCTGGCCTACTACCGTGGTGTCATCCGCAAACTTGATGATGGTGTTGGAACCATGAACAGCCACACAGTCGTGGGTGAAGCGGGAGTAGAGGAGGGGGCTCAGCACACATCCTTGTGGGGCCCCCGTGTTCAGAGTCCGGGGGGGGAAGGTGTGGTTACCTAGTTTGACAGACTGGGGTCTGTTTGTTAGGAAGTCCAGGGTCCAGTTGCAGAGGCTCAGTGGTAGTAGATGAAAAAAAAACAGGCTCTTAAAAATACAAAACTTAAAAAGGAGGAACCTTAAAAAAAAAACAAAGAAATAAAATCAAACGGGTCTACAAAGCAGCAACCCATTAAGATATTTTTGCCAAAATTCAGCTTCCTCGTAAACTGGTGTCTCACCTCGGAGACAAAGTCGTGGGTTCAAGTCCCACTCCAGAGACTTGAGCCCGTAATCTAGGCTGACACTCCCAGTGCAGTATTGAGGGAGTGCCGCACGGTCGGTGGGGCAGTACTGAGAGAGTGCTGCACTGTCGGAGGTGCCATCTTTTGGGTAAGATGTTAAACTGAGACCCCGTCTGCCCTCTCAGGTGGATGTAAAAGATCCCATGACACTATTTCGAAGAGGAGATGGGGAGTTCTCCTGGTGTCCTGGCCAGTATTAATCCCTCAATGAGCATCACTAAGAGAGATTGTGGGCAATGTCCCCTTTAAGCTGCGCAGCCACGCAGCTCTCTGGATCTCCCGCGCAGCCAGCTTGCCGGCTTTTCAATGGGGAAAAACGCGCAAGCAAAAAGAAATTAACGGGAACATTGAGTGTGGAATCGTGGCCTTTGACCTTGACCGCCATATTTCCTACATTATAACATTTCAAAAATACTTAATTAGCTGTGAAGTGATTTGAGATGTCCTGAGGTTGTGAAAGGCGCTAACTAAATGCAAGTTCTTTCTTTATTAGACTGTTATAAATCATGCATACCTTTCCTTCATTTCTGGTTTTGAAAAATGCATAACCCAAAAAGTGTTTGTTAAAAGACAGTGTTACAAATAAAGCAAAATCACACTTTCAAAGCTAAATTAAAGATTAGTTTAACGCATTATATACAGTTTATCTCCAACGTGATACTGCAATTTATAATACTGTAGCAGTGCAGCAGCGTAAAAATTCATAGCATGGAATAAACGGGTTGTTTTCTGAGTGGCAGGCAGTGACTAGTGGGGTACCGCAAGAATCGGTCCTAGGACCCCAGCTGTTCACAATATATATTAATGATCTGGACGAGGGAATTGGATGTAATATCTCCAAATTTGCAAGACGACACAAAGCTGGGTGGGAGGGTAAGCTGTGAGGAGGATGTCGTGAAATTCCAGTACGATTTGGACAGGTTGGGTGATTGGGCAGAAACATGGCAAATGCACTATAATGTGGATAAATGTGAGGTTATCCACTTTGGTGGCAAAAACAGGAAGGCAGATTATTTGAATGGCAATAGATTGGGAGAAGGGGAAGCGCAAAGAGACCTGGGTGTTATTGTACACCAGTCGCTGAAGGTAAGCATGCAGGTGCAGCAGGCGGTTAAGAAGGCAAATGGTATGTTGGCCTTCGTAGCAAGAGGGTTCGAGTACAGGATCAAGGATGTCTTGCTACAGGGCCTTGGTGAGACTGCACCTTGAGTATTGTGTGCAGCTTTGGTCACCTTACCTGAGGAAGGACGTTCTTGCCATGGAGGGAGTGCAGCGAAGATTCACCAGGCTGATACCTGGGATGGCAGGAATGATGTATGAGGAGAGATTGGGCTTATACTCACTGGAGTTTAGAAGATTGAGAGGGGATCTCATCGAAACTTATAAAATTCTGTCAGGGCTGGACAGACTAGATGCAGGAAGGATGTTTCTGATGGCCAGGGAGTCCAGAACCAGGGGTCATAGTCTAAGGATAAGGGGTAAGCCATTTAGGACTGAAATGAGGAGGAATTTCTTCACCCAGAGAGTGGTGAACCTGTGGAATTCTCTACCACAGAGGGCGGTGGAGGCCAGTTCATTAAATATATTCAAGAAAGTGTTGGATATATTTCTTAAGGCTAAAGGGATCAAGGGATATGGGGAGAAGGCAGGGACAGGGTACTGAATTTGGATGATCAGCCATGATCTCATTGAATGGCAGAGCAGGCTCGAAGGGCCGAATGGCCTACTCCTGCTCCTATCTTCTATGTTTCTATGTATCACAGCTTTTAAATTGCAATTACACTAAATACTGCTCTGAATTTGACCTGTCACAACAACAACTTGCATTTCTATAGCACTTTTAACGTAGTAAAACATCCCAGGGCGCTTCACAGGAGCGTTATCAGACAGAATTTGACACCGAGCCACATAAGGAGATATTAGGGCAGATGACCAAAAGCTTAGGTTAAAGAATGAGGTTTTGCATAGCATTTTGAAGCAGGAGAGGGGTAGAGAGACGGAGAAGTTTAGGGAGGGATTTCCAGAGCTTAGGGCCTTGGCAGCTGAAGGCACTTCCACCCATGGTGGAGCGATTAAAAATCGGGGATGCTCAAGACGTCAGAATTGGAGGAGCGCAGAGATCCTGGGGGGTTGTAGGGCTAGAGGAGATTAGAGAGAGAAGGAGGGGCGAGGTCATGGAGGCATTTTAAAATCGAGGCATTGCTTAACCAGGAGGCAATGTAGATCAGCGAGCACAGGGGCGATGGGTCACAGTAGAAACAATAGTGGAAGATAAAAAAATATTGAATCATTCTCATCCCATCCAAGCAAGGCCAAACCGATCAGTTGATGTACAATTATAATGAATATGGAGTTACCTGCTCAGTTTGTTTCCATTTTTGTTCCAGTGCATCAAACATGACCCTGCACAACTCCTGAACATCATGTTGCTGCCAGGCTAGCGAGAGGAACACAGTATTAATTTGGCCTTCATAAATCGCATTAAAAGCATAACAATTAAAAAACGTTGGGAATATATTCCCCATACAGCTCACACTTGAGTAAATTAGCCCTAAAATCCGGCTAACCTTCACTGCTATCCCAGCCAAAGCTTCGGGTCACGTCGGTTGTTTCCACCGCTCTTTTCTTACTAGTTTGCAACAAGACAAACAATCTTTGGAGTTGGTAGGGAATGCTGGTCACGGGATCTTCCTCGCACTCTTCAAACTCCCAGCTGCAAATGTATTCACAGGAGCCACAGGGATTATTGGTTATATACTGGAAGACGGCTCCACGCATAGTCGAAAATTCTCATCAGCATTTAAAAATCATTAGGCCAGAAGATTCGCGACTCAGGAGTTCATCCTCTTGTGAGGGACCAGCCAAGGAGCTCCCCAATACAGCTAGCAGAAGGGTTACTGATAAAAGATATAATCCCGGGTCGTAACACGTGGCTGAGAGGTTTTTTTAATTCATTCACGGGGTGTGGGCATCGCTGGCAAGGCCAGCATTTATTGCCCATCCCTAATTGCCCCTTGAGGAGGTGGTGGTGAACCACCTTATACAACCGAGTGGTCTGCTAGGCCATTTCAGAGGGCAGTTAAAGGTCAACCACATTGATGTGGGTCTGGAGTCACGTATCGACCAGACCGGGTAAGGACGGCAGATTTCCTTCCCTAAAGGACATTAGTGAACCAGATGGGTTTTTACCACAATCCGATAGTTTCATGGTTACCATTACTGATACTAGCTTTTTCATTCCAGATTGAATTAATTAACTGAATTTAAATTCCCCAGCTGCGGTGGTGGGATTTGAACTTGTGTACCTGGATCATTAGTCCGGATTACTAGCCCAGCAACATAACCACCATGCTACCGTACCCCCATTAATTGCTGATTTAAGTATAATTCTGATATTCATCAAGCCGTGTTTATTGGTTAGCATCAATAAATTTGTTGAGACAAAATAAATAAAAGTGCTGTTTTACGAGATAATGTGGTCTGATGTGGTCGACTCTGGGTCCGAACTAGGATTACAGCTAAGAGCTGGTGTCTCAGTATACAATATTATAAATTAAACCATTACATACCTTCAACAGGTAGCAGAACACAAGTGGGAAGTGAAATGTTTCTATCCTCAAACAGTTTTCCTCCTTTCCCCCTCTCCCAGACAATTTGCTCCACATTGATAAATGCTCAGTCTAAAGCAGGGGTATCCAGGCTGTGGGACATCTCTGGCCCCGAGCCCTGGCAATCTGGCCCATCAAAACCCAAACAACTCAGCTGTTGCTCAGTGGGTAGCACCCTCGCCTGAGGTTGTGGGTTCAAGTCCCACTCCAGAGACTTCACGAGCACAAAAATCTCAGCTGACACTCCCAGTGCAGTCCCGAGGGAGTGCCGCACTGTTGGAGGAGCAGTCCCGAGGGAGTGCCGCACTGTTGGAGGAGCAGTCCCGAGGGAGTGCCTCACTGTTGGAGGAGCAGTCCCGAGGGAGTGCCGCACTGTTGGAGGAGCAGTCCAGAGGGAGTGCCGCACTGTTGGAGGAGCAGTCCCGAGGGAGTGCCGCACTGTTGGAGGAGCAGTCCCGAGGGAGTGCCGCACTGTTGGAGGAGCAGTCCCGAGGGAGTGCCGCACTGTTGGAGGAGCAGTCCCGAGGGAGTGCCGCACTGTTGGAGGAGCAGTCCCGAGGGAGTGCCGCACTGTTGGAGGAGCAGTCCCGAGGGAGTGCCGCACTGTTGGAGGAGCAGTCCCGAGGGAGTGCCGCACTGTCGGAGGTGCCGTCTTTCAGATGAGACGTTAAACTGAGGCCCCGTCTGCTCTCTCAGGTGGACACATAACATCCTGGCCAATATTTATCCCTCAATCAACATCACTAAAACAGATTATCTGGCCATTTTCACATTGCTGTTTGTGGGATCTTGCTGTGCGCAAATTGGCTGCCGTGTTTCTTATATTACAACAGTGACTGCACTTCAAAAAGTGCTTCATTGGTTGTAAAGCGCTTTGGGACAGCCGATGCTCGTGAAAGGCGCTGTAGAAATGCAAGTCTCTCTCTCGTGTGTGAATTTTATGGGCCTGGGGTTTGGGAGGGATGTTCTTAGTTCTGTGGCCTCTTTGGTGGACAATTCCTCAATCAGATCACCGCGATCTGTGGGCATCCACAGCTTTGGATACGCACAAGTTAATGGGAGTATTAATTTAATATGTGGCCCCTGACGTTCCATGGCATGTACCCAAGGAGCCCATGATGACAAACGCATGCGCACTCCTGTTCCAGATAAAGTCCAAATGCAAATACTGATCACAACAACTTGCATTCATACCGCACCTTTAACGTAGTAAAACAAGCATTAACAAAATTTGACACCGAGTCACATAAGGAGAAAGAGGTCGGTTTTAAGGAGCGTCTTAAAAGGAGAGAGAGGCGGAGGGGTTTAGGGAGGGAATTCCAGAGCTTAGGGCCCAGGCGGCTGAAGGCATGGCGCCAATGGTGGAGCGATTAAAGACAGGGGTGCGCAAGAGGCCAGAGCTGGAGGAGCGCAGAGATCTCGGAGGGTTGTGGGGCTGGGAGGAGGTTACAGAGAGGAGGCCAGGAAGGGATTTGAAAACAAGGATTCAGATGCAAATCCGCATCTTCAAATTCTCTAGCAGTATAGCTACAGCGCTACCTTGTGCTCTAACTTAAAAATCTAATCATATTCCTTTCCTGGCCATGCATGCAGAAATGATCAAGTTAGACATTACTTGTACAGTGCATTCCTAAACTCTGGAGTCATGAAGAGCGTTTGCAGCAAGCTGTTCAGGTAGCACGTCATGGCTTGATTTACCAATCCCACATATCCTAGAAGAAACAGAATCTCATCAGTCATGTTTCAAATGTTAATGCAGTTCAACTCAATTCTTAGAAAATAACTTTGTTTTCCACAATGTATTTTTTTTTTTTTTTATCAAGTCATTCTCAGGATGTGGGCACCGTTAGCAAGGCCAGCATTTATTGCCCACCCCATTACTAAAATTACGACTATGCGCAACTGAAATATTGACCACGCGGGTCTGCTTCAATGAAAAAAAACAGATTATCTGGTCATTATCACATTACTATTTGTGGGAGCTTGCTGTGCACAGATTGGCTGCCACGTTTCCTACATTACAACAGTGACTACACTCCAAAAGTACTTTGGGGCGTCCGGTGGTCGTGAAAGGCACTATATAAATGCAAGTCTTCCTATTTCACTCGGAGTTACGGTTTCTTTATCAGCTCATGAGAGGCCACATTGAAGAGGAGGCAAGATTTGACCAGTTCTTTTCTTCAAAGTGCTCAACCATCTTTCCCTTTTAAAATAATACAGATCGAGTGGCCAATTTGAAGTATTTGCTGCATTGATGGGACAATGTCTCTCCACTTTCCTCTTCAGCCACTCCAGTGATACTAGTCACGGGGATGCATGTGTTACGGAGCAGCTCGCTGACCTCTGTGGGAGCTTGTGCTTTGAACTGGTCCAAGGGCTGTTTCAGAGCTGCCCAACCCTGGAAAGTCATCTAGCAGCTAAATATGCAGCAGTTAGCAGCTGGAAGGAATCATCTCGACTCCAGATAGCACCAACTTGCACCTACATATAAATATAGCCTCTCCAGGACAAAGACCTTTTCCATAACACAAGTCTCCACAGCAGGGAAGCCAGATGAGCAAGATGGCATTCTAGGTGAAGCCTAAAATAACTTCGAATAACAAAGTTATTTGGAGCTTATGTTGCTGTTGGGGGGGGGGGTAGGAGAATTTTTTTTAAATTCTGTTATGGAATGGCCAGCATTTATTGGGAGGACTTTGAAGGAAACGTATATTCCTACCCAGATATCCCTTCTGCTTTGACAACTTCAAATGCACAATTCAATGCATTTTTTATAGAGTCAAATTTTGTCCAGATTTTCTTCAGCAGATTTATACAGGTATTTAGTTCTAAAGTATCTCTGGACAGTAATGGCTTGGGCATCAGGGCATGAAATGTTTATGAGCAAAACACCCTCATCGGGAATGCAATCAATGTTCCCGCTAGATTTTTTTGGGGGGTGAATAGCCCCTTTAACGGGCTGCACGGCCCATTCAAATTTCCGCGCATGCGTGGCTTTTCCATATAAAAGCCGCTGAGCGGGACCTCGAGACCACTGCGCAGCCTAATGGGAATATCGAATGCAATGCCATTGCAATGGAGGAAGGTTAATCTATGGGTAAAAAAATATTGACTTTTTGACTTGAGGGGAGCTCAGGAATCTTGTACTTGTATGTCTTCTCTCAGTTCGAACAGGTAAAAATCAGAAGAACGCACCTGCTTGCAATTATCCAACAGGCAAGTCAACCAATTTTTTTTTTTAAAAACCCTTACAACTTTGGGAAGAGGAAATCGCATTTTTTTTTTTAACGATCGCATGCAAAAAATTCCTTCCACCACCAGATGACGCTCTCAGGCTTTATAAATGCTGCACTGTGCAGTATCCATAAAGAGCACTATAGAGGTGACTGTTCAGTGCTTTTACTGGCACTATTTTTAGTCGCATTACTGAATGGAGATGTCGACTGCTGGAACTTGGACCTCTGACGTCTCCTTTCACTGAAACAAAATAGCCAGCAAGTCGCATGATGCATCATCTGGCTACAGCTGGGTGTGGGTGGTCAACATGCCGCACTTCATTTGGATTTAAATAACTTTGTAAGCAGGACAAAGTTTCCTTCACAAGATTTGATTTTATGCAATGCACCGAGTGGGAATACTTGTTTACACAGGAGAGAGAATAGAACCATAGTAACTAAACTTTGCAGTGCTGAGGGAGTGCTACACTGTCAGAGGTGCCGTCTTTCAGAGGAGGCATTAAATCGAGGCCCCTTCTACCTGTTCAAGCAGATGTAAAAGATCCCATGGCACTATCTGAACAGCAGGGAGTTCTTCACTCCCTCCCTTCCCCCACTCTATGTCCTGGCCAGCAGTCATCTCTCATCCAGCACTGTCAAAACAGCTTAACTGGTCATTTATCTTATTGCTGTGCGTGGGATATTGTTGTGTGCAAACTGGCTGCCAGATTTGTCTGCATAGCAGTGACTGTGCGTCACTCTGTTTTTGCACTAGAGCGGGTACAGCAGAGATTTACGAGGATGTTAGATACAGGGGGGATATGAGGAAAAACTTTTTTACGCAGCGAGTGGTGATGACCTGGAACTCGCTGCCGACGGAAGTGGTGGAAGCGGAGACACTCAATGTTTTCAAGGGGAGACTGGATAGGCACTTGAGGGAAATAAACTTGCAGGGCTACGGGGATAGAGCGGGGGAATGGGACTGACTGGAATGCTCTACAGAGAGCCGGCACGGACTCGATGGGCTGAATGGCCACCTTCTGTGCCATTATGACTCTATGTTGCCAGGACTGGAGAATTTTAGCTGTGAGGAAAGATTGGATAGGCTGGGGTCGTTTTCTTTGGAACAGAGGAGGCTGAGGGGAGATTTAATTGAGGTGTATAAAATTATGAGGGGCCTGGATAGAGTGGATAGGAAGGACTTATTTCCCTTAGCAGAGAGGTTAATAACCAGGGGGCATAGATTTAAATTAATTGGTAGAAGGATTAGAGGGGAGTTGAGGAGAACTTTGTTCACCCAGAGGGTGGTGGGGGTCTGGAACTCACTGCCTGAAAGGGTGGTAGAGGCAGAAACCCTCATCACATTTAAAAAGTACTTGGATAGGCACTTGAAGTGCTGTAACCTGCAGGGCTACGGACCAAGAGCTGGAAAGTGGGATTAGGCTGGAGAGCTCTGTCAGCCGGCATGGGCACGATGGGCCGAATGGCCTCCTTCTGTGCGGTAAATTTCTATGAATCATTGGCTGTGAAGCGCGTCGGGACATCCCGAGGACATGAAAGTTGCCATATTAATGCAGGTCCTCTCTTTTAAATCGTGTGTGTCAGCCACTTCTCTGCTCAGGCTGGGCCTCCAGGAGAGAGCCGCTCAAGCACAGGCATGCTGCTCTCTGAGCAGTGCGGTCCCATTTTTACTTCATCAGGAAGCTGCAGATCCTTGCTGATCTTGTCTGAGGTTTAATGGAAGGAATATCCGTCTTCCTCGCTTCCAATTGCTGCTCTTGGATCCCTGTGAAAGTTAACTCCTGGATCTGGAAGTACGGATCTTGCTTCATTATATTGACATACAGCGTGCTACCCACTCACATTGTAGAAAATCTTGCACTGGGATAATCTACAATCACCTGCGCACTAGGTGGCTCTTCAGAAACATCAGAGTAAATAGCTCTTCCCTGTAAAGTACAACACTCAGTGAACTTCACGTTAATCAAAAAGCCGTATTAATAAGCTAAGATTTCTATTATGGCAATTAAGGCCACAATGGGCGGAAAATATAAATCAAGCTTCTCCTTTGAAGAGAACAAAGGTAGAGAACACACGCGCACACACACACAAAGAACACCTGCTGGTGATCAGGTCTGTCACTTAAAAGAGAAGAGATGAATGGAGAAGCAGGAAGTAGTTGAGACTGTGTATTAGGCAATGAGAAATCGTACAGTTCTGCTGATGATGCTCCCATCTCCAGTCACAACACTCGATCCAGGAACAGAACACAATCGTCAGGCTAGTGAGGAAATAACTTCACGCACTCTCTGTACTGAAAGAACCTGCCGCAGGGGCAAAACTGCATCTTTATTTTGATGCCAATAATGGAATAATACACGTCCATTTGAAGAAAGTTTTAAAAAGAGAGTCTTCCATATAAATTTAAATGAACCTTACAGGGAAGCACAGCCAACGAGGTCAAATGTTTAACAGCCCTCGAGTGCTCTCTGAGTAAAGCGGTCTTTCATGAGTGAATCGCACCAGGAAATGCAAGGTTTCCAATCCACGTGGCTACCCAGATTGCTGCAGGTCCCACATCTCAATTCATCTTCAATTCCATTTAAATATTCACATTATTTTTCAAATCTCTTGTAAGTACAGTAAATATCTTTTCAAACAAAGACTGCAGAGTGATATAAAAGGAGAAACTTACTGTGAAAGAAAGGTTTTCAGACAGAGGACGTTTGCTGCCCAGTACTCACTCACTCACCAGTTTCTGACTTTCCCAGGACGGGAGAGTACGAGTAGCTCTGACTGCTGTATTCTCCACAGCCCACGGTGCTGTCCCTCAGTTGAGGGCCAATAATCCTTTCCTGAGTGCTGTCATCATGTCCACTGCTTTCTGCTGTACCAGACTCATCCTGTGGAGATATAGCATGCTCACGTGATATACCTACCTATTGGCGTACAAATGATTAAGACCATCAACAATGAAACATGCGTCAAGAGGGTGTACAGCAATAATTTAAATCACAGAAAGTAAACTGTCACTGCATAAAATCAAACTGAAGGAGACTGATTTTTTTTTGATAATCCACAGAAATTCTAGTAACGTTCGATTTTTACAACATTTTACCATTTGAAACATAAAGCAGTAATTCAGAAGTAAAGTTCCTGTCCAGTATCGGGTACGCTCTGTTCTCCAGGCAGTCGAACAGATCAGTACCAGTTTTAATGAAGTAGCTTTGATGCCAAGGGGATGAAGTAAAGCGCTAGTTATAAATCCCGTGCCTCAAACCAAGAGCTACAATTTCTGTTGTTCTTGTGGGGGCAGGGGGTTTCCAGAATGTGGTTATTCAAGAAAACAGCAGCTGCCAAATAGATCTCCTCTCCGCCTCGTCCCCCACTACACGCGCTCTTTAACAAATGTACCCAAGCTCAGAAACCCTCTCACTTGGTTTGAGTGATTTAGGCAAGATGGGCATTCTGCACAATTCCTCATTACATCTCTCCAGCTCTCAAAGCGCTACACATACAATGAATAACCTTGAAATGCTTGCAAGGTTTACTTGTTTGTATTAGTAGAGGAGTCACAAACACTCGAGTTGAAGAGCCACCTACCGTAACTGGAAAGCAGAACAAAATTCTAAATATTAGTCAGCTAGGATTAGAATTAAGCCCTGGCCAAAGGGATAGCCCACCTACCGATGCAAGCTGGGGCTGTTCGCCATCTTTATCTGTAAGATGAAGGAAGTTTTTCTTTCCTGGTTCAAATCCAGAATCAGTGAGAGATTTTTCACTAGTGTAATCCAGGGGGCTCTGAAACAGGACAAAATAAAGTTTACATTTAGGCAATACATGCCAACGGGTACAGTTTTAAAGGGGGTGCAAGAACAGAGACACCTCGGGGTTCTTGTGTACAAATCTCTGAAGGTGGCAGGGCAGGTTGGGATCCTGGGCTTTATAATGAGGCAGAGTACAAAAGCTAGGAAGTTATGCTAAACCTTTATAAAACACTAGCTCGGCCCCAGCTGGACACCACACTTTAGGAAGGATGTGGAGGCCTTAGAGAGGGTGCAGAAGAGATTTACCAGAATGGTTCCAGGGATGAGGGACTTCAGTTACGTGGATAGACTGGAGAAGCTGGGGTTGTTCTCCTTGGAGCAGAGAAGATTGAGAGGAGATTTGAGCGAGGTGTTCAAAATAATGAGGGGTCTGGACAGAGAGAAACTGTTCCCATTGGCAGAAGGGTCGAGAACCAGAGGATACAGATTTAAGGTGATTGGCAAAAGAACCAAAGACGACGCAAGAAAAAAACTTTTTTACACAGCGAGTGGTTAGGATCTGGAATGCACTGCCTGAAAGGGTGGTGGAGGCAGATTCAATCTTGGCTTTCAAAAGGAAGTTGGCTAAGTATCTGAAGGAAAGAAATTTGCAGGGCTCCGGGGAAAGGGCGGGGGAGTGGGACTAGCTGAAGTGCTCTTGCAGAGAGCCGGCACGGGCTCGACGGGCCGAATGGCCTCCTTCTGTGCTGTAACCATTCTAGGATTCTACCATTCTATGATTCTATGAGCAGGGGAGTGGGACTAAGTGGATTGCTCTTCGAAAGAGCCAGCGCAGACTCGGTAGGCCTGACACTTGGTGGTGTCAGGAAAATAATAAACTACAGTGAGCTATACATTATATGGGGATATTGCAACTTTTGTGCAAAAGGACATCTGTACAATTCCCATCTAATTATAAAGATTCTAGTCGTTATTTGTGGTGCTTCAAAATACTTTGGAAGTTGTGTAGAATTTTTTTCATCTGTTCACAGTACAGTCTATTCCTGTTAATCCAAAGTCGTCCATTGCTGGGGGAGGTATAGTACATGATCCAATAGTTTGAGTGAAGTGATTTTAAGGAAACAGCACAGCAAAATACTACAGGATCATCAAACAAAAGCCCATCCTAAAACAGTAAAGCAATTATTGAAATACATGACAAACTTCAGCACTGTACAAGCTGCAAAATTTAGTCATTTTGCAAAATAATCGGATTATTATGATATATAATACAATACCCGGAGCTGAGCGGCGGACCGGCAAAAGGCAGAGAGTCGGCGAGGAGGATGATAAATGGAGCGCGGAGAGGAGGAGGCCTGGGACCGGAGCTGAGCGGCGGACCTGCGAGACGCACAGGGTCGGCAAGGAGGATGATAAATGGAGCGCGGAGAGGAGGCCTGGGACCGGAGCTGAGCGGCGGACCTGCGAGACGCACAGAGTCGGCGAGGAGGATGATAAATGGAGCGCGGAGAGGAGGCGGCCTGGGACCGGAGCTGAGCGGCGGACCTGCGAGACGCACAGGGTCGGCGAGAGGAACTCAACACAGGAGTGAAGTCAGAATTCACAAGTGACGTTGGCACAAGGGAGCTGATTGGTGAGTAGCTGGTGAGTGTTTTTTGTTAAGTTTTTAAGTTTATTTCTGTCAAGGTAGTTCATAGTATATTATATAGAGGCATGGCAGGGCAGCTCAACCCCGTGGAATGCACATCCTGTGCCACGTGGGAAGACCTGGACGCTTCTCGTAGCCTGGACGATCACGTGTGTGGGAAGTGTCGCCAGCTACAGCAGCTCGAGCTCCGGGTTTCTTAGCTTGAGCGGCGGCTGGAGTCACTGTAGTGCATCCGTGAGGCTGAGAGATATATGGATAGCACATTTCTGGAGGTGGTCACCCCACAGCTTAAGAGTGTGCAGGCAGAGAGGGAATGGGTGACTACCCGACAGAAGAGGACTACCAGGCAGGTAGTGCAGGAGTCCCCTGAGTGCATCTCGCTCGCTAACCAGTATTCAGTTCTGGATACTGGTGAAGGCAATAGTTCCTCTGGGGAGTGCAGCCAGAGCCAAGTCCATGGGTGCCTCAGCTGCACAGGTGAGGAGAAAGAAGAGTGGAAGAGCAATAGTGGTAGGGGATTCGATAGGGGAATAGACAGGCATTTCTGCGGCTGCAGGCGCGACTCCAGGATGGTATGTTGCCTTCCTGGTGCCAGGGTCAAGGATGTCACTGAACAGCTGCAGGACATTCTGAGGGGTGAAGGTGAACAGCTACAGGATCCACATCGGTACCAACGACATAGGTAGAAAGAGGGATGAGGTCCTGCAGGCAGATTTTAGGGAGCTAGGAAAGAGATTAAAAAGCAGGACCTCAAAGGTAATCATCTCCAGATTACTCCCGGTGCCACGTGCTAGTGAGTACAGAAACAGGAGGATAGAGCAGCTGAATGCATGGCTGGAGAGATGCTGCAGGAGGGAGGGCTTTAGATTCCTGAGGCAGTGGGACCATTTCTGGTGGGGGGGAGGGGGGGGGGGAACCTGTACAAGCCGGAAAGGTTGCACCTCAACAGGAACAGAACCAAGATCCTCTGTGGCGGGATTTGCTAGTGCTGTTGGGGAGGGTTTAAACGAGTTTGGCAGGGGGATGGGAACCCGAAAGTGGGTTCAGAAGGGAGAGAAGCAAAGCTGCAAATGGAAGGCAGAAAATTAGTAAACGAGTTTGGTAGGCAGAGGAAACAAAGGCTAGAAAATAGACAACAAGGGAGTTTGGCAGTGCTAAATGGGATATACTTCAACGCAAGGAGTCTAGGGAATAAAGCAGATGAGCTGAGGGCACAGATGACGAAAGTTCGCAGATGACACGAAAATTGGTGGGGTGGTAAATTGCGAGGAGGAAAGCCTCAGGCTACAGGACGATATAAACGGGTTGGTCAGATGGGCGGAAAAGTGGCAAATGGAATTTAACCCTGAAAAGTGCAAGGTGATGCATTTTGGACGGACAAATAAGGCAAGGGAATACACAATGAGTGGTAGGACCCTAGGAAGTACAGAGGGACCTTGGTGTACATGTACATAGATCCCTGAAGGCAGCGGAACAGGTAGATAAGGTGGTTAAAAAGGCATATGGGATACTTGCCTTCATTAGCCGAGGCATAGAATATAAGAGCAGGGAGGTTATGATGGAGCTGTACAAAACGCTGGTGAGGCCACAGCTGGAGTACTGTGTGCAGTTCTGGTCGCCTCACTATAGGAAGGATGTGATTGCCTTGGAGAGGGTGCAGAGAAGATTCACCAGGATGTTACCTGGGATGGAGTGCCTCAGCTATGAAGAAAGACTAAACAGGCTGGGGTTGTTTTCCTTGGAGCAAAGAAGGCTGAGGGGGGACCTGATTGAGGTGTACAAAATGATGAGGGGCATAGATAGGGTAGACAAAGGAACTTTTCCCCTCAGTAGGGGGGTCAATAACAAGGGGGCATAGATTCAGGGTAAGGGGCAGGAGATTTAGAGGGGATTTGAGGAGGAACTTTTTCACCCAGAGGGTGGTTGGAATGTGGAGCTCAATGCCTGAAAGGGTGGTAGAGGCAGGAACCCTCACAACATTCAAGAAGCATTTGGATGAGCACTTGAAATGCCATTGCATACAAGGCTATGGACCAAATGCTGGAAAATGGGATTAGACTGGACAGGGATGGATGGGCGGCGCAGACACGATGGGCCGAAGGGCCTCTTTCTGTGCTGTAAAACTCTATGACTCTATGAGATAGACACGTGGGAGTATGATATTACAGCTATTACTGAGACATGGCTGAAAGGGCAGGAATGGCAGCTCAACATTCCTGGTTACAGGGTTTTCAGAGGAGATAGAGAGGGGGATAAAAAAAGGAGGGGGGGGGTCACAATATTGATTAAAGAAACAATTACAGCTGTGAGGAGGGAGGATATCTTAGAAGAATCATCAAATGAGGCCATATGGGTTGAACTGAAAAACCAAAAAGGGGCGATCACACTGCTGGGAGTGTACTATAGACCCCCGAACAGTCAGAGGGGGATAGAAGAGCAAATATGTAGGCACATTTCAAAGACGTGCAAAAATAGGGCAGTAATAGTAGGGGATTTCAACTTCCCTAATATTAACTGGGATAAAATTAGTGTGAAAGGTATAGAGGGAACAGAATTCTTAAAATGCATGCAGAACTTTTTTAGCCAGTACGTGGCAAGCCCAACAAGAGAGGGCGCGGTTCTGGGCCTAGTTTTAGGGAATGAAGCTGGACAGGTGGAAAGGGTATCAGTGGGAGAGCATATTGGTGGTAGTGATCATAGTTCAGTTAGATTTAGGGTAGTTATGGAAAAGAACATGCATGGACCAGGAATAAAAGTTCTCAATTGGGGAAAAGGTAATTTTACTAAGCTGAGAGATGATTTAGCCAAAGTGGACTAGAGACAGAAACTTGAAAGTGTCAGAGCAGTGGGAGGCATTCAGGGAGGAGTTTGTTAGAGCTCAGAGCGAGTATGTTCCCTTAAAGAAAAAGGGTGGAACTAACAAATCTAGAGCTCCCTGGATGTCAAGGGGCATACAGGATAGGATAAAGAAAAAAAGGGAAGCTTATGACAGATACCGAGGGCTCAATACTGCAGAAAGCCGAGTGGAGTACAGAAAGTGCAGGGGTGAAATTAAAAAGGAAATTAGGAAAGCAAAGAGAGGGCATGAAAAAATATTGGCAAGTAAAATCAAGAAAAACCCAAAGATGTTTTATAAATACATTAAGAGCAAGAGGATAACTAAACTAAGAGCGGGGCCTATTAGGGACCATAAAGGTAACCTGTGTGTGGAAGCGGAAGACATGGGTATGGTTCTTAATGAATACTTTGCGTCTGTTTTCACCAGAGAGGAGGACGATGCAGACATTGCAATCAGGGAGGAGTGTGAAATATTAGATGAAATAAACATAGTAAAAGAGGAAATATTAAGGGGTTTAGCAGCGTTGAAAGTGGATAAATCCCCAGGCCCAGATCAAATGTATCCCAGACTGTTAAGAGAAGTAAGAGAGGAAATAGCAGAGGCTCTGACCATCATTTTCCAATCCTCTCTGGCTACAGGTGTGGTGCCAGAGGACTGCTAGCGTGGTACCGTTGTTTAAAAAGGAAGAAAGGGATAGACTGAGTAATTACAGGCCAGTCAGCCTAACCTCGGTGGTGGGAAAATTATTGGAAAAACTTCTGAGGGACAGGATAAATCTTCATTTAGAAAGACACGGATTAATCAGGGACAGTCAGCATGGATTTGTTAAGGGAAGGTTGTGTCTGACTTGAATTTTTTGAGGAAGTAACAAGGAGGGTCGATGAGGATAATGCGTTTGATGTAGTCTATATGGATTTTAGCGAGGCTTTTGATAAGGTCCCGCATGGCAGACAGGTCACGAACGTAAAAGCCCATGGGGTCCAAGGCAAAGTGGCAAGTTGGATCCAAAATTGGCTCAGAGGCAGGAAACAAAGGGTAATGGTCAACGAGGGTTTGTGTGACTGGAAAGCTGTTTCCAGTGGGGTTCCGCAGGGCTCAGTACTGAATCCTTTGTTTTTGTGGTATATATCAATGATTTGGACTTGAATGTAGGAAGTCTGATTAAGAAGTTTGCAGATGATACAAAAATTGGCCGTGTGGTTGATAATGAAGAAAAAAGCTGCAGACTGCAGGAAGATATCAATGGACTGGTCAGGTGGGCAGAACAGTGGCAAATGGAATTCAATCTGGAGAAGTGTGAGGTAATGCATTTGGGGAGGGCTAACAAGGCAAGGGAATACACTATAAATGGTAGGACACTGAAGTGCAGAAGATCAGAGGGACCTTGGAGTGCATGTCCACAGATCCCTGAAGGTTGCAGGACAGGTAGATAAGGTGGTTAAGAAAGCATACGTGATACTTGCCTTTATTAGCTGAGGCACAGAATATAAGAGCAGGGAGGTTATGCTTGAACTGTATAAAACACTAGTTAGGCCACAGCTAGAATACTGCGTGCAGTTCTGGTCACCACATTACAGGAAAGATGTGATTGCACTAGAGAGGGTACAGAGGAGATTTACGAGGATGTTACCTGGGCTGGGACATTTTAGCTATGAGGAAAGATTGGATAGGCTGGGTTTGTTTTCTTTGGAACAGAGGAGGCTGAGGGGAGACCTGATTGAGGTGTATAAAATTACAAGGGGCCTAGATAGAGTGGATAGGAAGGACCTATTTCCCTTAGCAGAGAGGTCAATAACCAGGGGGCATAGATTTAAAGTAATTGGTAGAAGGATTAGAGGGGAGTGGAGGTGAACTTTTTTCACCCAGAGGGCGGTGGGGGTCTGGAACTCACTGCCTGAAAGGGTGGTGGAGGCAGAAACCCTCATCACATTTAAAAAGTACTTGGATGTGCACTTGAAGTGCCGGAACCTACAAGAGCTGGAAAGTGGGATTAGGCTGGATCACTCTTTGTCGGCTGGCACGGACAAGATGGGCCAAATGGCCTCCTTCTGTGCCGTAAATGTCTATGATTCTTGATTCTATGATTTGCTTCTGAATTTCACTGGTCAGGAGCCATCTGAATTACGCAATAAATGTTCAGTGCCTTTCATTGGGAGGCGCTTTTAAACACAATTTCAGTTGAAGTGAACAGATACTGTAATACGAATTAAGCCACTTTGAAACAAGAGCAGACTGTAATTTCTTTTTCACAGTTGTTACGTTGCACCTCATGTACTTAAAATTAGGAACAATTACAAGACATGCTTTAAAAACACTGCTTCACCAGAAAACTGCAAATTATTAATTTTACATCATAAAACCAAGTCTGCTACATTTCAAAAAAAGTTGAAAAATTCAACAGCTTGTAAATATGTGAACTAAGCCATAACAAGTGACCTTGCTCATAAACGAAGCTTATCCTACATCAAAGTCCATTCAATGGCCCAGAAATTCGAGTCGGGGGCTTGCCGCGCGTGTAAGCCCCCGATCTGCACTTACCCGACGCGCCGGCCGTTGAGCTTCAGGGACGCCTGGAATTGCTGTTTTAAAATGTTGACTCCCGGGCAGCGTCTGACGTCACGCCGCCCAGGAGTGCAGCCAGCGCGAAGCCTGTAGCGCGCTGTGCAACTGAGACACGCCCCTTGAGGTCTCAGTTTAACAGGACACGCCCCCAATGTTTCTGTCAAGCTGCTAAGCATTTTTACATGCAAAGCAGCAGTTTAAATAGGTTTCTGGAAGTTTTTTGAAGCTTTTGGTAACTTTTATAAACTTTTAAAAACGTTTACATTATTTTGAAGAATCTGAAGTAGTTTTAAACAGAATTAAAGCAATTTAAAGACTTCTAAAAGCCCTAAAAGAATTTTTTAAATTCCATTTATTTATTTAGTAATGTCGTCGTCATACGTGTCTTCACACTGTTCCCTTTGGGGAACTGTATGAAGTGGTGGAAGGATTTATGGCCATGATTAACGCTCATTCCGTGACCGTAACCATCTTTGAACCAGCCATTAGGGTGGTTAGTCCTATGGCGTGAGGGTTTTACGGGCTCCCACAACCCATCTGAGGGGGGGGGGCCACCCACACCCACGGACGCAAGTATCCCGCTGGATGTCCACCCAGAATTTATAGTTGGAGCTCCGACTCCACTTGCCGGGACTGTCTGGAGCGGGGTTCGAAACCCTACCCTGATCTGGCCCAGTGGCGGGGATCCTACCGCTATGCCAAAGGCCCAATCCGATTAGCAACGTGAAATGGCTGGAATGAGCACAATTCACGGCATTAAAAGAACTCACAATTGAACTGATGATGACCTCAGCAATCTCCTCAAGGAGGTGGAGGCGCAGCGCCTGCTCATCATTGGTAATGAGAAGTCAAAGGCGCCGCAAAAAGGGCAGATGATAGCTTGGTCTTTCAAGTGGCAGCATAGGGCTCCAGTCACGGGGAGGGAAAAGGCGCAGGAAACGTATGGGTGTCACCTTTTGTGCGGAGTGGGCCTTTTGCGTAGCGGTAAGCATCCCCGCCGCTGGGCCAGAAGGAGTAGGGTTTCGAACCCCACTCCAGACAGTCCCGGCAAGTGGAGTCGGAGCTCCAACTATAAATTCTGGGTGGACATCCAGCGGGATACTTGCGTCCGTGGGTGTGGTGGCCCCCCCCCTCAGATGGGTTGTGGGAGCCCGTAAAACCCTCACGCCATAGGACTAACCACCCTAATGGCTGGTTCAAAGATGGTTACGGTCACGGAATGAGCGTTAATCACGGCCATAAATCCTTCCACCACTTCATACAGTTCCCGAAAGGGAAGTGTGTGAGGATACGTACGACGATGACCTCTTGCGCAATGCACCTCCTTGGACCCTCAGTCGCAGATGCGAGGGGGCAAATCGTGCAATTGTTAAATTTTTCATTTTATTGACATGTAAAATGTTGGCCCAGTAATTCCCTTCCAAATGCGCGAGTACGGTCGGGGTACTTACGCGTCTGGCCAGAGGAAATGCCGGTTTTCAGCATGCACAGTGCATGCGGGGAAAACCGGCATTTCTTGTCCTCTGAACGAAGGGGTTCAGAGGCAGAACGCGTGCGCAGTAAAATTCGCCGCTTTCATTCATGCTTTCAGTGAGGTCAAGTCCTTACAACTTACACATGAAAAAAAGCATGGGTACAGTTGCTCCAGAGGCTGCGGAGGAAGATATTTCTTATCGTGGAGCTTCTGAAAGTATGTATGTCTGTATATATTCCTTTGCATGTTATGTATATATTCCTTTACTTATGTGTATGAATGTATTATTTAATTATGACTTTCAGAGAAAGTAACTTATTGGAAAATCATAATTAAAAACATTCATACACATAAGTAAAGGAATATAAAACATACATACATATACGTAAAGGAATATATGCGGACATACATACATAATTACTTATTACTGATGAAAAGTTTCTTTCTTAAAAGTGCTGGAAATGTTACATTACTCATTTTAGAACACTCATTTTCACATTCAATTCACACAGCCACAATTGCTCCTTCTACCTACCGTTCTGAAAACCCGTTTAAAAAAAAAAATTTAAACTTTAAAACTTACTTAAAATTTCTTAAAATAACTTCCCTCCCTTTCCCAAACAAAAATATTGCCTTTCAGAAGCTCCACGATAAAATATATCTTCCTCCGCAGCCTTGGAACAACTTTACACATGCTTTTTTCAAGTGTAACTTGTAAGGACTTACCCTCACTGAATCCATGAATGAAATCGACGAAGTTCACTGCGCAAGCGCTGCCTGTGCAGTCGCACGCGCTGTGCCTCTGAACCCCTTCGTTCCGAGGACTGGAAATGCCGGCGTGCCCCGCATGCGCTGTGCATGCTGAACGCCGGCATTTCCAATGGCCAGATGCGTGAGTACCCAGACCGTACTCACGCATTTGGACACGAATTTCTGGCCCAATATTTAATTCAATTTTGAGTATGAAATGAGGATGTTACGTATTCAGAAAGAGACCAGTGTACGCTTCAGTTTCTAGAAATGTGACTGAACAGCAGTTTCTTAGCTAGGTCTTAACGAAGCTGTCTGACCAATCCTGCAGCGCTCCCTCAGGAGTGGAATTTCTTCCGTGAGCCAAACGTAACAGAATTGCAAACCCATTAAAAAAGAATCAATTCCCAATCACACCACACACAGTGTGAGGAGAAAATCCTCACTGAGGCACGGGCTGAGACTTAGGATTACTGGACGTGTGCTCCTGGGATTGAGGATCATTGGGGAGGGGGTGGGATCAGGGAACACTGGGAATGCTATTTAGGAGCTTGTGAGCACCGAGAGGTAATCTTGAGTATCTGGGGAGTGAGGAGAGTATTGGAGAGGGGGACCCTGGGGTGCAGCAGCACTGGGGAGGGGAGTTGGGGCAGCGTCTGGCAGGAGTGGCGCATTACTGGAACCTTGAGTGGCGATGTCAGGGCCTTGCAGCCTTGTGGAGGAAAGGGAAGCTGGGAGAATTGGGTCCAAACCGTCTCTCTCGGCCCCTTTCAGATCACAAGCCACATTCTCTCAACATGCTCTCGCCCACAGTTCATAGGAGCCTTGAGATATGGGGAACAGCTGTCTGTAGGAGTGGCAAAACTGGAGCCATCACTTACTTCAGCACTAAATCACAGCCACTGTATCAGGGAAGAGATAGAGGAAACAGAAAAAAAAAATCAAGCAGTGTGATATACAGGAAAGAACGAAAAATAGATGCAAAGAATCAGAGAGGAATATAAAAAACTTCAGTAGAGAAAATGAACAAGTGGAGAGAGACAAGTTCATCATTACGCTTCATGCACCGCAAGAGAAAAGGGCAAACTGGTAGGGCCTACAATACAGACCGCAAACAAAGATAGAGGGCAAGGCAAGTTAGAAAGCACCGTAACTCAAAGCAAACAGAGGAACTAAACCTGAAGGATTTATTACCCTGCTGTGGAAATGTAATATTATAAAAGGCAAGGTATGCACACAACAGGGCGTGGGTCGTCTGTGGCCCATGAGCCTCAGCTATCGGCTCGCAAAGGCCTCACCACACAGTTTCCATTTGCGCTTGTATTTCTTACTGTGCTCGTTTCCTAATTGTGATTGTGTGTGTCTGTCCCACTTGTTGTGTCGGTACCTTTCTACCTAGACACAATTTAGGACTCAGAACTCAGAGATTCAAACATGAAGTGCTTTATTGGAAGGAAAGGAAGTTCTGGAAAGTTCCGAACAAAGAGAGCTAAACTTAACAGAACACCCAACCATTTATCTCCTGTGACAGCACCACCACAGGTGGGAGGAGAACACACAATACATAACACCACTGATAACTGGGATGGCAGGAATGACGTATGAGGAGAGATTGGGTCGATTGGGCTTATATTTGCTGGAGTTTAGAAGAATGAGAGGGGATCTCATTGAAACTTATAAAATTCTAACAGGACTAGACAGACTAGATGTTCCCGATGGCCGGGGAGTCCAGAACCAGGGGTCACAGTCTAAGGATAAGGGGTAAGCCATTTAGGACTGAGATGAGGAGGAATTTCTTCACCCAGAGAGTGGTGAACCTGTGGAATTCTCTACCACAGAAGGCAGTTGAGGCCAACTCATTAAATATATTCAAGAAGGAGTTAGATATATTTCTTAAGGCTAAAGGGGTCAAGGGATATGGAGAGAAGGCAGGGACAGGGTACTGAACTTGGATGATCAGCCATGATCTCATTGAATGACGGAGCAGGCTCGAGGGGCCGAATGGCCGACTCCTGCTCCTATTTTCTATGATTCATCTTCTATGTTGCTAAAAGACGTTGTACATCAATTGCAACAAAGAAACACAGTTTGGACACCTCTGTCCTAAGGGGCTACGGTTAACTTTCAAACTCACCTGGTCAGCATTGTTCAGGCCATTGCTCCAGATTAACTCGAAGGTGCCATTGACGTAGCCTGCTTTAGAGGAGACGTCGTCGAAGAGCCGTTTGAGTGGAGTCGATGCAGGAAGGTTTAGGGTGAGCCGCTGAGTGACCGTCTTGGCATTGGTGGTGTCCTGAACAATACACAACACCCGTGGTTCATCTGCGGCAGCCTCTGACTACAAAGAAATTTTTACAAAGAGGCAGGCTTTACAAATGACATTACAGAATCAAAAATTCACTACAACTTGTTTTCATAGCATTTGACTGCACAATACCGGTGTCTCACCCGGGTACAATTGACAGTGATTATAAAGTTAACCTGAAACAAAACAATCTGGGTAGCATTTTATAACTAGTAACAGGGTTGGAACACAAATTCTGAACAAGCAACAGAACTCCATTTCAATTACTTGACCATTTACAAGTTCTTTAGAACTGAAGGCAGATTAGAAAACTTGCAAAAATTGTATTAGCAATGGATGCAGACTTTGGAACCATAGAATCATAGAGTACAGCATGAGGCCATTCGGTCCATCGTGCCTGTGCCGGCTCTTTGACAGAGCTCTCCAATTAGTCCCACTCCCCTGCTCATTCTCCATAGCCTTGCAAATATTTTCCCTCCAAGTATTTATCCAATTCCCTTTTGAACGTTACTATTCAATCTGCTTCCTGTCAAGCAGCGCATTCCAGATCACAACAACTCGCTGTGTAAAAAAATGTTTCCTCCTGTCGCCTGATTCTTTTGCCAAACATCTTAAATCTGTGTCCTCCGGTTACCGACCCTCCTGCCACTGGAAACAGTTTCTCCTTATTTACTCTATCAAAACCCCTCATAATTCTGAACACCCCTATCAAATCTCCTCTTAATTTAAGTTCCTCACTGCAGGTGACTTGGCCCCTGGGAACTTACAAAGATGTTATTAATGCTTCTCCTTGACCCAGAGTGCTTGATAAGGGAATCTCCACCGTTAGTGTTCCCACCGCAACCCAGGTGACTCAGCAAAGAGGGAGCTTTATATAGCACACTAGTGATTTGCTGCAGTACTGTCTGGGGATGAACTATGAAGGGTATTGTACTCGAGGCCAAAAGCACCTAGTCTCACATTTGTCGCATTAACCGGCGATGGTGACACTGGATCCAGACCTCACTGCCTATCCCTGAACCCTGGGATTTCTAGAACATCGCGGTTAGAAATCTCCACCCAGACATTCCACCAACCCCCGCTCCCCCCGTCCTGCACTTCGCCGTGCTCAGTGACCCCACCCTCCTCTTGCTGACTGACAACCTTGGCAGCAGCTTATTGGAAAAAATTATAAGCACATGGCAACCTCCGCCCCAGCAAAAGGATCGCCATGTTTCGCTAACCACCTTCTCCTCCTCTCCCCCACCTCCCACTGGCGCACCCCCACCCCCCCGCCCCCCCCCCCCCCTCAACATGACTCAACAGCATTCTCCTTGTGGGCAACAGTGCTTCTCTCAATACTCCCCAACAGGACCTTCCCATCACGTATCGTCCATCAGTCTTTCTCTCCCCCCACCCCACCCATCCCAAACAGGGTCCTGCGCTCGCTCTTAACCCAATAGGGTGCCTGATTTGGATGAGGGGACCAAATGTAATATATCCAAGTTTGCTGATGATACAAAGCTAGGTGGGAATGTAAGTTGTGAGGAGGATGCAAGGAGGCTTCAAGGGGATATAGACAGGCTAAGTGAGTGGGCAAGAAAATGGCAAATGGAATATAATGTGGAGAAATGTGAAGTTATCCACTTTGGTAGGAAAAATAGAAAAGCAGAGTATTTTTTAAATGGTGAGAGATTGGGAAATGTTGGTGTTCAGAGGGACCTGGGTGTCCTTGTACACGAATCACTGAAAGTTAACATGCAGGTACAGCAAGTAATTAGGAAAGCAAATGGTATGTTCGCCTTTATTACAAGAGGATTTGAGTATAAGAGTAAAGGCGTCTTACTGCAATTATATTGGGTCCTGGTGAGACCACACCTGGAGTATTGGGTACAGTTTTGGTCTCCTTACCTAAGGAAGGATATACTTGCCATAGAGCGAGTGCAATGAAGGTTCACTAGACTGGTTCCTGGGATCGGGTTGTCCTGAGGAGTGATGGAGTAGACTAGGCCTATATTCCCTAGCATTCAGATGAAAGGTAATCTCATTGAAACATACAAAATTCTTACAGGGCTTGACAGGGTAGATGCAGGGAGGATGTTTCCCCTGGCTGGGGAGTCTAGAACCAGGGGTCACAGTCTCGGAATAAGGGGTCGGCCATTTAGGACAGAGATGAGGAGAAATTTCTTCACTGAGGGTGGTGAATCTTTGGAATTCTCTGCCCCAGAGGGCTGTGGAGGCTCAGTCGTTGAGTATATTCAAGACAGAGATCGATAGATTTTTGGATGTTAAGGGAATCAAGGGATATGGAGATAGTGCAGGAAAGTGGAGATGAGGTAAAAGGTCAGCCACGATCTTATTGAATTGTAGAGCAGGCTCGAGGGGCTGAATGGCTGACTCCTGCTACTATTTTTTATGTTCTTATGCCTCTCATTTGTCTCCAACAGCTGTCTGCCTACTCCTCCCCATACAGCATCATACATGTGGTCTCTCCCCTTCCGAAAGTGATTCCCCCTTCCCCTCCTCGCAACGCGCTCTCTCCCCCTTCCCACAACACTCTCTCTCTCCCTTCCTCTCCTCACAACACTCTCTCTCCCTTCCTCTCCTCACAACACTCTCCCCCCCCTTCCCCTTCTCACAACACTCTCTCCCCCTTCCCCTCCTCACAACACTCTCCCCCCCTTCCCACAACACTCTCTCCCCCTTCCCCTCCTCACAACACTCTCCCCCCCTTCCCACAACACTCTCCCCCCCTTCCCCTCCTCACAACACTCTCTCCCCCTTCCCCTCCTCACAACACTCTCTCCCCCTTCCCCTCCTCACAACACTCTCTCCCCCTTCCCCTCCTCACAACACTCTCTCCCCCTTCCCCTCCTCACAACACTCTCTCCCCCTTCCCCTTCTCACAACACTCTCCCCCCCTTCCCCTCCTCACAACACTCTCCCCCCGCTTCCCCTGCTCACAACACTCTCTCCCCCTTCCCCTCCTCACAACACTCTCCCCCCCCTTCCCACAACACTCTCCCCCCCTTCCCCTCCTCACAACACTCTCCCCCCCCTTCCCACAACACTCTCTCCCCCTTCCCCTTCTCACAACACACTCTCCCCCTTCCCCTTCTCACAACACTCTCTCCCCCTTCCACTCCTCACAACACTCTCTCCCCCTTCCCCTTCTCAACACTCTCCCCCCCTTCCCCTTCTCACAACACTCTCACCCCCCCCTTCCCCTTCTCACAACACTCTCTCCCCCTTCCCCTCCTCACAACACTCTCTCCCCCTTCCCCTTCTCACAACACTCTCTCCCCCTTCCCCTCCTCGCAACACACTCTCTCTCCCTTCCCCTCTTCGCAACACACTTCAATTCAAATCGTTTTATTGGCATGATAAGGTACATCTTATGTTGCCAAAGCATCGAAATACATTTATGGTTGAACACATAAACGCAGATCTATTCATACAGTGTATAAACAGATATATCCCTGAGTGTATAAATATACATTCGTATAATTTGTATATACTCTTTTCTTAGGTTTACTGGTTGTCCCTCTGTTTATGGCAAGCTGTAACATGGTGTGCCGCAACTGTTACACAGTTTCTCTCTTCCCCTAGTAGGTATGGGAGTTTTTGGTCGTCATTCAAATTTCTGAATTCAGGGCATATTTGAGAGAATTTTTGGTAGAAATTCTCCCTGATGCCCTGATATTTTCCACAAGCTGTGAGGAAGTGCATCTCTGTCTCCACCACTCCCTGACTGCAGTGAGAGCATATCCTGTCCTCTCTTGGCAGCCGGGTTTCTCTCTCCCTTCCCCTGCTCACAACACTCTCTCCCCCTTCCGCTCCTCGCAACACTCGCTCTCTCCCCCTTCCCCTCCTCGCAACACACTCTCTCCCCCTTCCCCACCTCGCAACACTCGCTCTCTCTCCCTTCCCCTCTTCGCAACACTCGCTCTCTCCCCCTTCCCTTCCTCACAACACTCGTTCTCTCCCCCTTCCCCTCCTCACAACACTCGTTCTCTCTCCCTTCCCCTCCTCGCAACACACTCTCCCCCTTTCCCTCCTCGCAACTCTCCCCCTTCCCCTCCTCGCAACACTCTCCCCCTTCCCCTCCTCGCAACACACTCTCCCCTTTCCCCTCCTCGCAACACACTCTCCCCCTTCCCCTCCTCGCAACACTCTCCCCCTTCCCCTCCTCGCAACACTCTCCCCCTTCCCCTCCTCGCAACACTCTCCCCTTCCCCTCCTCGCAACACACTCTCCCCCTTCCCCTCCTCGCAACACACTCTCCCCCCTTCCCCTCCTCGCAACACACTCTCCCCCTTCCCCTCCTCGCAACACACTCTCCCCCTTCCCCTCCTCGCAACACACTCTCCCCCTTCCCCTCCTCGCAACACACTCTCCCCCTTCCCCTCCTCGCAACACTCTCCCCCTTCCCCTCCTCGCAACACTCTCCCCCCTTCCCCTCCTCGCAACACTCTCCCCCTTCCCCTCCTCGCAACACTCTCTCCCCCCTTCCCCTCACCACTCTCTCCCCCCTTCCCCCCCTCACCACTCTCCCCCCTTCCCCTCCTCACAACACACTCTCTCCCTTACCCTCCTCACAACACTCTCTCCCCCTTCCCCTCCTCACAACACACTCTCCCCCTTCCCCTCCTCACAGCACTCTCTCCCCCCTTCCCCTCCTCACAACACTCTCTCCCCCTTCCCCTCCTCACAACTCTCTCCCCCTTCCCCTCCTCACAACACTCCCTCTCTCCCCCTTCCCAACACTCTCTCCCTTCCCCTCCTCGCAACACACTCCCTCTCCCCCTTCCCCTCCTCGCAACACACTCCCTCTCCCCCTTCCCCTCCTCGCAACACACTCCCTCTCCCCCTTCCCCTCCTCGCAACACACTCCCTCTCCCCCTTCCCCTCCTCGCAACACACTCCCTCTCCCCCTTCCCCTCCTCGCAACACACTCTCTCTCCCCCTTCCCCTCCTAACACACTCTCTCCCCCCCTCCCCTCAACACTCTCTCCCCTTCCCCTCAACACTCTCTCCCCCTTCCCCTCACAACACACTCTCTCCCCCATCCCCTCCTCACAACACTCTCTCTCCCCCTTCCCCTTCTCACCACTCTCTCCCCCCTCCCCTCCTCACAACACTCTCTCTCCCTTCCCCTCCTCACAACACTCTCTCCCCCCTTCCCCTCCTCACAACACTCTCTCCCCCCCTTCCCCTCCTCACAACACTCTCTCCCCCCTTCCCCTCCTCACAACACCCTCCCCCCCCTTCCCCACCTCACAACACTCTCTCCCCCCTTCCTCTCCTCACAGCACTCTCCCCCCCTTCCCCACCTCACAACACTCTCTCCCCCTTCCCCTCCTCACAACACTCTCTCCCCCCCTTCCCACAACACTCTCCCCCCCCCTTCCCACAACACTCTCCCCCCCTTCCCCTCCTCACAACACTCTCCCCCCCCCCTTCCCCTTCTCACAACACTCTCTCCCCCTTCCCCTCCTCACAACACTCTCCCCCCCCTTCCCACAACACTCTCCCCCCCTTCCCCTCCTCACAACACTCTCCCCCCCACTTCCCACAACACTCTCTCCCCCTTCCCCTTCTCACAACACTCTCTCCCCCTTCCCCTCCTCACAACACTCTCTCCCCCTTCCCCTCCTCACAACACTCTCTCCCCCTTCCCCTCCTCACAACACTCTCTCCCCCTTCCCCTCCTCACAACACTCTCTCCCCCTTCCCCTGCTCACAACACTCTCTCCCCCTTCCTCTCCTCACAACACTCTCTCCCCCTTCCCCTCCTCACAACACTCTCTCCCCCTTCCCCTCCTCACAACACTCTCCCCCTCCCCACAACACTCTCTCCCCCTTCCCCTCCTCACAACACTCTCCCCCCCTTCCCCTCCTCACAACACTCTCCCCCTTCCCCTCCTCACAACACTCTCTCCCCCTTCCCCTCCTCACAACACTCTCTCCCCCTTCCCCTCCTCACAACACTCTCTCACCCCCTTCCTCTCCTCACAACACTCTCTCCCCCTTCCCCTCCTCACAACACTCTCTCCCCCTTCCCCTCCTCACAACACTCTCTCCCCCTTCCTCTCCTCACAACACTCTCTCCCCCTTCCCCTCCTCACAACACTCTCTCCCCCTTCCCCTCCTCACAACACTCTCCCCCCTCCCCACAACACTCTCTCCCCCTTCCCCTCCTCACAACACTCTCCCCCCCTTCCCCTCCTCACAACACTCTCCCCCCCTTCCCCTCCTCACAACACTCTCCCCCCCTTCCCCTCCTCACAACACGCTCCCCCCGTCCCCTCCTCACAACACTCTCTCCCCCTTCCCCTCCTCACAACACTCTCCCCCCCCCTTCCCCTGCTCACAACACGCTCCCCCCTTGCCCTCCTCACAACACGCTCCCCCCCTTCCCCTCCTCACAACACTCTCTCCCCCCTTCCCCTCCTCACAACACTCTCCCCCCCTTCCCCTCCTCACAACACTCTCCCCCCTCTTCCCCTGCTCACAACACGCTCCCCCCTTCCCCTCCTCACAACACTCTCTCCCCCTTCCCCTCCTCACAACACTCTCTCCCCCTTCCCCTCCTCACAACACTCTCCCCCTCCCCACAACACTCTCTCCCCCTTCCCCTCCTCACAACACAACACTCTCCCCCCCTTCCCCTCCTCACAACACTCTCCCCCCCTTCCCCTCCTCACAACACGCTCCCCCCCTTCCCCTCCTCACAACACTCTCTCCCCCTTCCCCTCCTCACAACACTCTCCCCCCCTTCCCCTGCTCACAACACGCTCCCCCCTTGCCCTCCTCACAACACGCTCCCCCCTTCCCCTCCTCACAACACTCTCTCCCCCTTCCCCTCCTCACAACACTCTCTCCCCCTTCCCCTCCTCACAACACTCTCCCCCCCCTTCCCCTCCTCACAACACTCTCCCCCCTCTTCCCCTGCTCACAACACGCTCCCCCCCTTCCCCTCCTCACAACACTCTCTCCCCCTTCCCCTCCTCACAACACTCTCCCCCCCCTTCCCCTCCTCACAACACTCTCCCCCCCTTCCCCTCCTCACAACACTCTCTCCCCCTTCCCACAACACCCTCCCCCTTCTCACAACACTCTCTCCCCCTTCCCCTAACACACACTCTCCCCCTTCCCCTCCTCGCAACACACTCTCTCTCCCTTCCCCTCTTCGCAACACACTTCAATTCAAATCGTTTTATTGGCATGATAAGGTACATCTTATGTTGCCAAAGCATCGAAATACATTTATGGTTGAACACATAAACGCAGATCTATTCATACAGTGTATAAACAGATATATCCCTGAGTGTATAAATATACATTCGTATAATTTGTATATACTCTTTTCTTAGGTTTACTGGTTGTCCCTCTGTTTATGGCAAGCTGTAACATGGTGTGCCGCAACTGTTACACAGTTTCTCTCTTCCCCTAGTAGGTATGGGAGTTTTTGGTCGTCATTCAAATTTCTGAATTCAGGGCATATTTGAGAGAATTTTTGGTAGAAATTCTCCCTGATGCCCTGATATTTTCCACAAGCTGTGAGGAAGTGCATCTCTGTCTCCACCACTCCCTGACTGCAGTGAGAGCATATCCTGTCCTCTCTTGGCAGCCGGGTCTCTCTCTCCCTTCCCCTTCTCACAACACTCTCTCCCCCTTCCCCACCTCGCAACACTTGCTCTCTCCCCCTTCCGCTCCTCGCAACACTCGCTCTCTCCCCCTTCCCCTCCTCGCAACACACTCTCTCCCCCTTCCCCACCTCGCAACACTCGCTCTCTCTCCCTTCCCCTCTTCACAACACTCGCTCTCTCCCCCTTCCCCTCCTCACAACACTCGTTCTCTCCCCCTTCCCCTCCTCACAACACTCGTTCTCTCTCCCTTCCCCTCCTCACAACACTCTCTCCCCCTTCCCCTCCTCGCAACACTCTCCCCCTTCCCCTCCTCGCAACTCTCCCCCTTCCCCTCCTCGCAACACTCTCCCCCTTCCCCTCCTCGCAACACACTCTCCCCTTTCCCCTCCTCGCAACACACTCTCCCCCTTCCCCTCCTCGCAACACACTCTCCCCCTTCCCCTCCTCGCAACACACTCTCCCCCTTCCCCTCCTCGCAACACACTCTCCCCCTTCCCCTCCTCGCAACACACTCTCCCCCTTCCCCTCCTCGCAACACACTCTCCCCCTTCCCCTCCTCGCAACACTCTCCCCCTTCCCCTCCTCGCAACACACTCTCCCCCTTCCCCTCCTCGCAACACACTCTCCCCCTTCCCCTCCTCGCAACACTCTCCCCCTTCCCCTCCTCGCAACACACTCTCCCCCTTCCCCTCCTCGTAACACACTCTCCCCCTTCCCCTCCTCGCAACACACTCTCCCCCTTCCCCTCCTCGCAACACACTCCCCCTTCCCCTCCTCGCAACACTCTCTCCCCCCTTCCCCTCACCACTCTCTCCCCCCTTCCCCCCCTCACCACTCTCCCCCCCTCCCCTCCTCACAACACACTCTCTCCCTTCCCCTCCTCACAACACTCTCTCCCCCTTCCCCTCCTCACAACACACTCTCCCCCTTCCCCTCCTCACAGCACTCTCTCCCCCATCCCTCCTCACAGCACTCTCTCCCCCCTTCCCCTCCTCACAGCACTCTCTCCCCCCTTCCCCTCCTCACAACACTCTCCCCCCTTCCCCTCCTCACAACACTCTCTCCCCCTTCCCCTCCTCACAACACTCTCTCTCTCTCCCCCTTCCCAACACTCTCTCCCTTCCCCTCCTCGCAACACACTCCCTCTCCCCCTTCCCCTCCTCGCAACACACTCCCTCTCCCCCTTCCCCTCCTCGCAACACACTCCCTCTCCCCCTTCCCCTCCTCGCAACACACTCCCTCTCCCCCTTCCCCTCCTCGCAACACACTCCCTCTCCCCCTTCCCCTCCTCGCAACACACTCCCTCTCCCCCTTCCCCTCCTCGCAACACACTCTCTCTCCCCCCTCCCCTCCTCAACACTCTCTCCCCCTTCCCCTCAACACTCTCTCCCCCTTCCCCTCCTCACCACTCTCTCTCCCCCTTCCCCTCCTCACCACTCTCTCTCCCCTTCCCCTCCTCACAACACTCTCTCCCCCTTCCCCTCCTCACAACACTCTCTCCCTTCCCCTCCTCACAACACTCTCTCCCCCCTTCCCCTCCTCACAACACTCTCTCCCCCTTCCCCTCCTCACAGCACTCTCTCCCCTTCCCCTCCTCACAACACTCTCTCCCCCTTCCCCTCCTCACAACACTCTCTCCCTTCCCCTCCTCACAACACTCTCTCCCTTCCCCTCCTCACAACACTCTCTCCCCCCTTCCCCTCCTCACAACACTCTCTCCCCCTTCCCCTCCTCACAGCACTCTCTCCCCCTTCCCCTCCTCACAGCACTCTCTCCCCCTTCCCCTCCTCACAACTCTCTCCCCCTTCCCCTCCTCACAACACTCTCTCCCCCTTCCCCTCCTCACAACACTCTCCCCCTTCCCCTCCTCACAACACTCTCCCCCTTCCCCTCCTCACAACACTCTCCCCCTTCCCCTCCTCACAACTCTCTCTCCCCCTTCCCCTCCTCACAACACTCTCTCCCCCTTCCCCTCCTCACAACACTCTCTCCCCCTTCCCCTCCTCACAACACTCTCTCCCCCTTCCCCTCCTCACAACACTCTCCCCCTTCCCCTCCTCACAACTCTCCCCTTCCCTTCTTCACAACACTCTCTCCCCCTTCCCCTCCTCACAACACTCTCCCCTTCCCCTCTTCACAACACTCTCTCTCTCCCTTCCCCTCCTCACCTCTCTCTCCCTTCCCCTCCTCACCTCTCTCCCCTTCCCCTCCTCACAACACTCTCTCCCCCTTCCCCTCCTCGCAACACACTCTCTCCCCCTTCCCCTCCTCGCAACACACTCTCTCCCTTCCCCTCCTCGCAACACACTCTCTCCCCTTCCCCTCCTCGCACCACTCTCTCTCCCTTCCCCTCCTCGCAACACTCTCCCCCCTTCCCCTCCTCGCAACACTCTCTCCCTTCCCCTCCTCGCACCACTCTCTCTCTCCCTTCCCCTCCTCACAACACACTCTCTCTCCCAATTCCACAATTCACAATTCAAATCGCTTTATTGGCATGATAAGTTACATCTTATGTTGCCAAAGCATCAAAATACATTTATGGTTTACCACATAAACGCAGTTCTATTCATACAGTGTATAAACAGGTATATCCCTGAGTGTATAAATATACATTCGCATTGTTTATATATATTCTTTTCTTAGTTTACTGGTTGGCTCTCTGTTCATGGCAAGCTGTAACATAGCGTGCCGCCAGTGTTATACAGCTTCTCTCCTCTCCCAGTAGGAGTGGGAGTTTTTGGTTGTCATTCAGATTTCTGAAATCAGGGCATATTTGTGAGAATTTTTGGTAGAAATTCTCCCTGATGCCCTGATATTTTCCACAAGCTGTGAGGAAGTGCATCTCTGTCTCCACCACTCCCTGACTGCAGTGCGAGCATATCCTGTCCTCTCTTGGCAGCCTGGTCTGCCTTTTTCGATCGCTAGGCTATGTTCGCTAAGTCTGTACCTTGTCAAGGTTCTCCCCCTTCCCCTCCTCACAACACACTCTCTCTCCCCCTTCCCCTCACCACTCTCTCCCCCCTTCCCCTCCTCACTCTCTCCCCCCTTCCCCTCCTCACAACACTCTCTCCCCCTTCCCCTCCTCACAACACACTCTCTCTCGCCCTTCCCCTCCTCACAACACACTCTCTCTCCCCCTTCCCCTCCTCACAACACACTCTCTCTCCCCCTTCCCCTCCTCACAACACTCTCTCTCCCCCTTCCCCTCACCACTCTCTCCCCCCTTCCCCTCCTCACAACACTCTCTCCCCCTTCCCCTCCTCACAACACTCTCTCCCCCTTCCCCTCCTCACAGCACTCTCCCCCCTTCCCCTCCTCACAGCACTCTCCCCCTTCCCCTCCTCACAACACTCTCCCCTTCCCTTCTTCACAACACTCTCTCCCCCTTCCCCTCCTTCACAACACTCTCTCCCCCTTCCCCTCCTCGCAACACACTCTCTCCCCCTTCCCCTCCTCGCAACACTCTCTCCCCCTTCCCCTCCTCGCAACACTCTCCCCTTCCCTTCTTCACAACACTCTCCCCCTTCCCCTCCTCACAACACTCTCTCCCCCTTCCCCTCCTCACAACACTCTCTCTCTCTCTCCCTTCCCCTCCTCGCAACACTCTCCCCCTTCCCCTCCTCACAACACTCTCTCCCCCTTCCCCTCCTCACAACTCTCTCCCCCTTCCCCTCCTCACAACTCTCTCCCCCTTCCCCTCCTCACAACACTCTCCCCCTTCCCCTCCTCACAACACACTCTCCCCCTTCCCCTCTTCACAACACTCTCCCCCTTCCCCTCTTCACAACACTCTCTCCCCTTCCCCTCCTCACAACACTCTCTCTCCCTTCCCCTCCTCACAACACTCTCTCTCCCCCTTCCCCTCCTCACAACACTCTCTCCCCCTTCCCCACACTCTCTCCCCTTCCCCTCCTCACAACACTCTCTCTCCCTTCCCCTCCTCACAACACTCTCTCCCCTTCCCCTCCTCACAACACTCTCTCTCCCTTCCCCTCCTCACAACACTCTCTCTCCCTTCCCCTCCTCACAACACTCTCTCCCCTTCCCCTCCTCACAACACTCTCTCCCCCTTCCCCTCTTCACAACACTCTCTCCCCTTCCCCTCTTCACAACACTCTCTCCCCTTCCCCTCCTCACAACACTCTCTCTCCCTTCCCCTCCTCACAACACTCTCTCTACCTTCCCCTCCTCACAACACTCTCTCCCCTTCCCCTCCTCACAACACTCTCTCTCCCTTCCCCTCCTCACAACACTCTCTCTCCCTTCCCCTCCTCACAACACTCTCTCCCCTTCCCCTCCTCACAACACTCTCTCCCTTCCCCTCCTCACAACACTCTCTCTCCCCCTTCCCCTCCTCACAACACTCGCTCCCCCTTCCCCTCCTCACAACACACTCTCCCCCTTCCCCTCTTCACAACACTCTCTCCCCCTTCCCCTCCTCACAACACTCTCCCCCTTCCCAACACTCTCTCCCCCTTCCCCTCCTCACAACACTCTCTCTCCCTTCCCCTCCTCACAACACTCTCTCTCACCCCTTCCCCTCCTCACAACACTCTCTCCCCCTTCCCCTCCTCACAACACTCTCTCCCCTTCCCCTCCTCACAACACTCTCTCCCCCTTCCCCTCCTCACAACACTCTCTCTCCCCCTTCCCCTCCTCAACTCTCTCTCCCTTCCCCTCCTCACAACACATTCTCCCCCTTCCCCTCTTCACAACACACACTCTCCCCCTTCCCCTCTTCACAACACTCTCTCCCTTCCCCTCCTCACAACACTCTCTCTCTCCCCCTTCCCCTCCTCACAACACTCTCTCCCCCTTCCCCTCCTCACAACACACTCTCCCCCTTCCCCTCTTCACAACACTCTCTCCCCCTTCCCCTCCTCACAACACACTCCCCCTTCCCAACACTCTCTCCCCCTTCCCCTCCTCACAACACTCTCTCTCCCTTCCCCTCCTCACAACACTCTCTCTCTCCCCCTTCCCCTCCTCACAACACTCTCTCTCCCCCTTCCCCTCCTCACAACACATTCTCCCCCTTCCCCTCTTCACAACACACACTCTCCCCCTTCCCCTCCTCACAACACTCTCTCTCCCTTCCCCTCCTCACAACACTCTCTCTCTCCCCCTTCCCCTCCTCACAACACTCTCTCTCTCCCTTCCCCTCCTCACAACACATTCTCCCCCTTCCCCTCTTCACAACACACACTCTCCCCCTTCCCCTCTTCACAACACTCTCTCCCTTCCCCTCCTCACAACACTCTCTCCCTTCCCCTCCTCACAACACTCTCTCTCTCCCCCTTCCCCTCCTCACAACACTCTCTCCCCCTTCCCCTCCTCACAACACACTCTCCCCCTTCCCCTCTTCACAACACTCTCTCCCCCTTCCCCTCCTCACAACACTCTCCCCCTTCCCAACACTCTCTCCCCCTTCCCCTCCTCACAACACTCTCTCTCCCTTCCCCTCCTCACAACACTCTCTCTCTCCCCCTTCCCCTCCTCACAACACTCTCTCCCCCTTCCCCTCCTCACAACACTCTCTCCCCTTCCCCTCCTCACAACACTCTCTCCCCCTTCCCCTCCTCACAACACTCTCTCTCCCCCTTCCCCTCCTCAACTCTCTCTCCCTTCCCCTCCTCACAACACATTCTCCCCCTTCCCCTCTTCACAACACACACTCTCCCCCTTCCCCTCTTCACAACACACACTCTCCCCCTTCCCCCCTTCCCAACACTCTCTCTCTCCCTTCCCCTCTTCACAACACTCTCTTTCGGTCTTCCCCTCCACCCTCTGCAAGAGTCTATTTTCGGTGAGAATGTTACCCAGTCACCGCCCGTCACATCAGGCCCTCCTCGTCTGAATGGGATGTCAGAAATCGACAGCTGCAGCAGTCACACATTCTTTTGTGGCTGAAAGCTGGCGGATGGCACAGCTGTATGGGGAGCTCAAAGCCCGGCACTGGGCAACGGTGGGGATTGGGATTGGCCTCAGAGTGACGGGATTTGAGCCTCCAATATATTTCTAGATATTAGAGTTGGAATCCATTGAAAACAGGATTAAAAATCCCCATTGCAACAGCTGAATACTTGACTTTGTTCAATGATTTGGTCTCACAAAACTGACTGTTAGCTTCACCTAATGGAACTTCTCGAGGACAATTAGGGATGGGCAATAAATGCTTTCCTTGCCAGCGACGCCCACATCCCATGAACGAATAAAAAGAAATCTTGTGCTGCAACAAATGGGCACATGAAAATTAACAAATGACTACTACTAACCTCACACTACTTTACAATCCCACAAATCCTGCAGCAAGGGATTTGAGGCTTAAGCAACTTCTACCACAGGCATTTAATTATATATTACAATTAGTGCAATTAAAGCAGACGAATTCACTCTGATAGCAGCATTAGAATTGGACCGATTATCCTGCACAATATAAGTGCTATTGCAAACAAACGGAGCAGGAGGAAGAGATCTTGGATACCCTGGACAAGCTCCAGTGTAAACTCTGATCGTGTTTTATATCCTGTAGGGTTGTGAAGCAAAACACCAGGTTGTATACATTTCCAAGTGCCCCCACACCTGCTCTGAATCATGACACGGGCTGTCTTTCCAATATGCTAGTCATTCTGCAACAGCATTGCAAGCACGGCTGCTAGAAAATTGAGCTTTCCTTTTTATAGAATAATAAATAAAAGTAAATTATACTTTTGACACCAACAATCCACTTAAAACCTGTACTCAGTAAAGGGAACCGTCAGCATGCAGATCCCCTGGTTACTCGGTGGGAAAGCACTCATGTTGTGCAGGATAGCCAGTCCCCATTATGAAGCTATTGTTGGTGTGAATCAATTTACTTCAATTACGCTAATTGTAAGCCTGAAAAGCAACAAAGACTTTGTGAAAACCATCAATAAGCTGCTATGCAGCACTGAAGAGCAAACACCGACTCGACCACTGAAAGTGATATTGGACATCTGCCAGCATTTCCTTCCAACATTTCCAAACATGCACTTTTGTATATCCGTGACGCAGTGCTATTTACAGATTACGGAGCGTGTGGAAGAGTTACGGATGCAATGGTTACAGAGAAAATGAACACAATACAAGCGCTGCAAGCAGCTTGGCCTAGGGATGCGAGTCGGTTTCATTGTGTTGACACAAGAACATAATAAATAGGAGCAGGAGTCGGCCATTCGACCCCGCGAGCCTGCTCCACCATTCAATAAGATCATGGCTGATCTTCCACCTCAACTCCACTTTCCCGCCCGATCCCCATATCCCTTGATTCCCCCAACATCCAAAAAGTTATCGATCTCTGTTTTGAATATACTCAATGACTCAGCATCCACAGCCCTTTAGGGTAAAGAATTCTAAAGATTCGCAACCCTCCGAGTTAAGAAATTCCTCATCTCAGTCTTAAATGGTCGATCCCTTATCTTGAGACTGTGACCCCCAGTTCTAGACTCTCCAGCCAGGGGGAAACAGCCTCTCATCATCTACCCTGTTAATCCCCCTCAGAATCTCGATTGTTTCAATGGCAATGTCAGCTGGGCTCAGTGGTCCCACTCTTGCCCGAGTCAGAAGGCTGTACGCTCATTCTGCACTCCAGGAGTTGAGCTCACAATCCTGGTCAACTGTGAAGCATCGAAGGGGCTGCTGCTTATTTTTGGAGCTTTGGGAGATGCCCGTTCAGGTGGATGCAAATGAGCCCCATGGTATTTATTTGAAGAGGAACATGGAGGTCTCCCACTGTCCTGGCCAACATCTTCCCCTCCACCCACATCATCAAAAACACACATCAACTGCTCATTCATTTAACTGCTGTTTGTGGGATCTTCCCGTGTGCAAATTGGCTGCCGCTTGTGTCTACACAACAGACTGCCAATGTTCCCCGTCAGCTGCACAATGTTCTGCGCGGCCCGTCTCTTTCAATGCGTGGTCCCTTTAAATTTCTGCGCATGTGCGGTATTGCCAATGTAAAAGCCTGCAGATTACCGTGCGGCCGCGCACACGCGCAGCTTAGAGGGAACATTGCCAATGTGAAGCACCTCGAGAGGTTGCTCAGGAGAGGTGATGAGGACCTGTGGATGTGCAAGCTGTTCTCTTTTGTATTGTAATTGGCAAATACCACGATTTTCAGAGGAACACACAGTGGATAATCAAATAGGTATTTTTACACAGTCTTAAATGTTAGTACATTTAATAAACACTGAAAGGTTAATAGCAATAATTAACTCATTTCAAGAGTTCACACTGGCGCTGTGAGGCAACACAGCACCAGGGACCCGGGTTCAAATCCAGCCTCGGGTGACTGTGTGTGGAGTTTGCACATTCTCCCCGTGTTTGCGTGGGTTTCCTCCGGTTTCCTCCCACAGTCCAAAGATGTGCGGGTTAGGTTGATTGGCCATGATAAAAAAAAAAGTTTTTTTTTTTTTTTTTTTAAATTGGCCCTTAGTGTTGGGAGGGATTAAATACATGCGGTTACGGGGATAGGGCTTGTGTGGGATGGCTGTCGGTGTAGGGGCCGGGTGCTAGGGTTTGGATGATCAGCCATGATCTCGTTGAATGGCGGCGCAGGCTCGAAGGGCCGAATGGCCTACTCCTGCTCCTATCTTCTATGTAAGAGTGTGCCAAACGTGACTGTAACAAGTTAAAGATCTTTGTCACAAGTGGAATTAATTTTCATTCCATTCATCCCTTTTGTGCATTAATTGCAGACCCGAGAAAGATTTTCTCTGCAGCGCACCACATTCCCATGTGAGAAGACTGGCAGGCAACAAGTTTCCAAGCCTCCAAGTTACACTCTCATCCAACATTAGGTGCAGGAGAGTAACGTGGGTCAGCCCCCACCAGATTTACTGGCTCTCACTAGGGTGAGAAGCGCCTCACCTCCTTTTATCCCATCCCAAAACTAACAGCGAGAACACTGCAAAGGTGGAAGCATGCTGATAAACTGCATTCTAGCATTCTGTGACAAGGCATTATAACATCAACGTGCTTTTATTATGTTGCTTGCCAATTAGATAGGTTAGGGAGGACCAGGGGTCACAATTTTAAGTTGTATAAGGCCAGATCTAGGTTAGATGTCAGGAGGTGGTTCTTTTCCCAGAGAATAGTGGGCCTCTGGAACAGGCTGTTGTCTCGTGTGGTGGACGCGGACTCGCTGAATTCCTTCAAGCGAGAGCTGGGTGTTTCTGGCTGGGGCGGAGATCACCTCGTACAGAAGGTGGGTACTGCAGGGAATTCAGGACCAGAGTGACCTCCTGGACTAGTTTCAATCGCCTAGCTGGGTCGGAGAGGAATTTACCAGTCCCCCCCACCCCCAGTCCTGGCTTTTCGCCTCTCCCAGGAGATCACAGGCCCCCAAACAGTAGCCACAGTGTAGGACAGAGTATAAGTCAAGAAATAATAGAGGTGTGCAAGAAAAGCATGACTATAATCATGGGAGATTTTAATCTTCATATTGATTGGACAAAGCAAATTGGCAAAGGTAGACTTGAGGAAGAGTTCTTAAGAGTGTATATGGGATGGTTTCTTGGAACAATATGTTGTGGAACCAACCAGGGAGAAGACTATTTTAGATCTGGTAATGTGTAACGAGGCTGGATAAATTAATGATCTCGAAGTGAAGGATCCTCTTGGGAAGAGTGATCATAACATGTTGTAGAATTTCAAATTCAGTTTGAGGGTGAGAAAGCTAGGTCTCAAACTAGTGTCCTGAACTTAAACAAAGGTAATTACAAAGGTATGAAGGCAGATTTGGTTAAAGTGGACTGGGAAAATATATTACAGGGTAAGACTGTAGAAAAGCAGTGGCAAACATTTAAGGAGATATTTCATAACTCTCAGCAGAGATATATTTCAGAGAGAAAGAAAGACTAAGAGAAGGATGGCTAACTAAGGAAGTAAAGAATGGTATCAAATTGAAAACAAAGGCATACAATGTTGTGAAGAATAGTGAAAGGCCAAAGGATTGGGACATTTTTAAAAACCAGCAAAGGATGACTAAAAAAAGATAGCAAGAGAAGATAGCTTATGAGAGTAAGCTAGCAAGAAATATAAAAACAGGCAGTAAGAGCTTCTACAGGTATATAAAGCGGAAGAGAGTAGCTAAAGTAAACGTTGGCCCCATAGAGGAGGAGTCTGGGGAATTAATAATGGGAAACGGCAGCGACTTTGAACAAATATTTTGTATCGGTCTTCAAAATCGAAGTCACTAAAAGCATCCAATAATGGATAATCAAAGGGCTATTGGGATGGGGGGGTAACTTAAAACAATCACTATCACTAGAGAGAAAGTACTCAGCAAACTAATGGGACTAAAGGTGGACAAGTCCCCTGGACCCGATGGCCTGCATCCCAGGGTCTTAAAAGAGGTGGCTACAGAGATAGTGGATGCATTGGTTGTAATCTACCAAAATTCCCTGGATTCTGGAGGTCCCAGTGGACTGGAAAACCGCAAATGTAACAGTTCTATTTAAGAAAGGAGGGAGACAGAAAGCAGGAAACTATTGACCAGTTAGCCTAACATCTGTCATTGGGAAAATGCTGGAGTCCATCATTAAGGAAGTGATAGCAGGACATTTAGAAAATCATAATATAGTCAAGCAGAGTCAGCATGGTTTTATGAAAGGGAAATCATGTTTGACAAATTTGCTGGAATTCTTTGAAGATGTAACGAGCAGGGTGGATAAAGGGGAACCAGTAGAGGTCATATATTTGGAATTCCAGAAGGCATTCGATAAGGTGCCACATAAAAGGTTACTATACAAGATAAGAGCTCACGGGGTTGGGGGTAATATATTAGCATGGATAGAGGATTGGCTAACTGACAGAAAACAGAGTCGGGATACATGGGTCATTTTCAGGTTGGCAAACTGTAACTAGTGGGGTGCCGAAGGGTTCAGTGCTGGGGCCTCAACTATTTACAATCTATATTAATGACTTGGATGAAGGGACCGAGTGTAATGTAGCCAAATTTGCTGATGATACAAAGATAGGTGGGAAAGCAAATTGTGTGGAGGACACAAAGAATCTCCAAAGGGATTTACAGGCAAAATTCAGGAATAGGTTCAGGTAAGTTTTACTTCATATTAGTGGCCGTGTAACCGGGGGTTCCTGGATCTGTGGCCGTGTAACCAGGGTTCCTGCACCTGTTGCCATGCAACAGGGACGCCTGTGGCCATGTACGGGGCTCTCGTACCTTACTAAGTATACCTCTCTGTAATCCGGACTTTTTGACCAACCGGCACCACGCCGGTCCAGTCGGTGCCGGATAAAAAGAGTTTCCTGTAGATAGGCTAAGTGAGTGGGCAAAAATCTGGCAGGTGGAGTTTAATGTGGGAAAATGCAAGGTTATCCACTTTGGTAGGAAAAATAAAAAAGCAAATTATTATTTAAATGGGGAGAGATTACAAAATGCTGAGGTACAGAGGGATCTGGGGGTCCTTGTACATGAATCACAAAAAGTTAGCATGTAGGTACAGCAAGTAATTAGGAAGGCAAATGGAATGTTGGCCTTTATTGCAAGGGGGTGGAGTATAAAAGTAGGGAAGTCCTGTTACAACTGTACAGGGCGTTGGTGAGACCACACCTGGAGTACTGCGTACAGTTTTGGTCTCCTTATTTAAGGAAGGATATACTTTCATTGGAGGCAGTTCAGAGACGATTCACTAGGTTAATTCCAGAGTTGAAGGGGTCGTTTTATGAAGGTTGGGCCTATACTCATTGGAGTTTAGAAGAATGAGAGGGGATCTTATTGAAACATAGAAGATTCTGAAGGGGCTCGACAGGGTAGATGCAGAGAGGATGTTTCCCCTCGTGGGGGAATCTAGAACTAGGGGGCACAATTTCAGAATAAGGGGGCACCCTTTTAAATCAAAAATGAGGAGGAATTTCTTCTCCCAGAGGGTTGTGAATCTGTGGAATTCTCTTCCCCAGAGCTGTGGAGGCTGGGTCATTGAATATATTTAAGGTGGAGATAGACAGAGATTTGAAAAGTAAGGGAGCGGGCCGGGAAGTGGAGTTGAGGCCAAGATCAGATCAGCCATGATCTTATTGAATAGTGGAGCAGGCTCAAGGGGCCAAATGACCGACTCCTGCTCCTACGTCTTATGTTCTTATGTAAAACTGGACACCCGAGATCCTCAACAACTATACAGTGACAAGGAGAAATTCATCCCGCCAGCCATTTCAGTGTCCCCCTATTTAGTTATCGAATTGCTTAGAAGACACAACTCTCTCAAATTGCCAGGATCTCCTGGGATCTGTAACGTAGAAAGAGAAAACTCTTGCGATTCCACATAGTCTACACCTGATTGATGCTGCAGCGAATGAAGGAGGGAACAGTTGTGAAGTAACCTCGGCAGGACTGGGCTCGAGCTGGGAAGGTGCAGGTTAGTTTTTCCGGCTGGATGCTGACACAAAGGAAATATAACAAGAAGTTAACAGTCCGTTGGGAGAGCGCAGCATCTTTTTGTTTTTGTGTTGTTGCAGGAAGCATTGTTGGAAATTTGAAAAGGTCTGGAATGGCTACTATTGCTCAATCACATGCATTCTGCAAAATAAGCCAGCTTTTTGATTTGTCATCACCCTCATCCACTGGAGTGTTCTTCAGTTCTGCCCATCAAAACCACTGGAAAAGCACACATTGGGGGGGGGGGTGGAGGGAATGTGCAAGTTTGCAGTGTCCAGTTTGTACGATGGGGGGAGGGCAGCATTGGTTACGCCGTCATATAGGTAGATACTGGTGATACTGTAGATAACTCCAACATACAAGGTGCATGGGATCTGCCTATGGCAGTGACTAAACTGCAGAAGGCATCGATGGCAGATTGGAAACGTGCAACAGTTGTGTTGTGTACCTCAGCAGGGTGCTAAGCCAAGAGACACCCCATGAGTTACACACCCAATATGCTAACTGTACTGTGGCCTGGCTGACATACACGAGTGACTCTGCAGAACAAAGCCAAGGTACCATCATTTGTGCTCTCCTTGCTCAAGTCTGGATTGACGGGATACAGCGGAGGCATTTTGCTTTGCAATTATCAAGTCCGGGCCTGGGGATAAAGTCGAGATACCCATCTCTGCAATTATGGAGTCCCAGTCCCATTCCCTCCCCCTCGATCCCAGGGTATCTCCAGTATTTATCATGTCTATTTGAGAGCACAAGATTTCAACATTTCACTTTTTAAAAAAAAAAACAAACCTGCCTTTTATTTGCCCCAAAAAAGGGCAGATTATACCGTAACTAGGGCCTGCTGGGCTTTGAGATTACAGATTCAAAATTACCCGCACCACGTTTCCAAGGGAGAGACTGAAGCTAACGGGAACACAGTTCAAAAGCAGCTAAAAAGGCTGTAAAAATCATCAGAAGCTACACTTAAACCTCCCTTTAAAATGTTATGAGGGGTTCTGGCACTAGAAAGTCAGGAAAGTGCAATGCTGGGAACAGAGAATCTTCCAACGGTCGGGGAGGGGAAAGGAGCTGGTGCTCCGGGGCAGCCCCCCGGGGCTTTATACAAGAGTGTCAGTGAGCAACGTGATATTTTGTTGGGGGGGGGGGTTTAAAATGGGAGGAACACATGGTCTCGCCTTTTCTAATCACGTTTGAGCAAGTTGCTATACTACGCAAAAATTGATTCATAAATTCAACAGGAAAGATAAGCCAACGCCATCTGCCTTTTTGTTAGTATCGTCACAGCAACCATGAAACCCAGGCCATGCACGTCACAGCTAAAGGCACATTGCGGCACACCAATCAATCACATGCCGTTTACACTGTCCATTCAATGCCACTCCAATACTACCTGGGAGAATTTCTTCTTCATTTCATCAAAGATACTCTGTCTGCAACTCCAAAACATCCCCTAAGATACACAACAGATGAAATTACAAACTTTAAGCAAACGAAATAACAATTTTTCAATTTTATTTTTTCCCCAAAGGTACACTTCAGGGAAAAACATACCAAAATATTATAAGAAACAGGATCCTTCAGAGGAAGCAGGGATTACAACAAAAGAATATGTGGTCGAGTACAATTTAAAAAAATAAAGTTGCTGTAATAAAATTTCATGGGATTGATGGGCGAGGTAGCACCACTTTCTATAGAAGGTAATAGTAAAACCAGTTAAACTGCAATACGATTAACCTTGTAACTTATTTTGAATGTTCAAACAAAGTTCGATGAGGTCAAGATACAAGTTAAAACCTTGGTAACAATAAAACAAGGACTAGAAATGGTCACCTGGCCATCGAACACATGACACTCTGAGCAGAATTATTTTACTGATGATGGTTCTGATGAAGGGTCCCAGACCTGAAACGTTAGCTCGGTTTCTCTCTCCAAGAATGGTGCCTGGTCTGCTGAGTATTGCCAGAATGTTCTGTTCTGTGAAACACATTGCTTAGGGAGTCAGTGAAGATACATACTGTCGGCACATTCAGGAGAGACCGAGATAGCTTTTTGGCCAAAGAAGTGTTTGTGGGGTATAATAGATTGCGTTTCTCTTTAAAACGCTGGGATCAGACAGCTGACACTACAAAGACTTTTATAGTCTGCAGATTCTCATATTCGGACATTAAACCAGCCAAGTAATGCTTATAGAAAAAAACTACTACAGGTAGACTACCTTTTATCCGAACTTCCGAAAACCGAAACCCTCTAAAAACCAAAGGTTTTTTCGTTCAGCGTAAGTCGTGCGCACGACATGACCAGATTGGCGCACGACCCCGACCCCCGGCGCGGACCCCCGCGCCAACCCCGACCCCCACCGAACCCGACCCCCGCGGCCGACCCCCCACCCCCGCCGACCCACCCCCGACAAATTTCCCAGTCTTATAAAATACCTTCCGAAATTTTCCGAAAACCGAAACACGGCTGGTCCCGAGGTTTTCGGATAAAGGATAGTCTACCTGTAGTAGTATTCTTGAAGAAATAAATATTCAATACAAGGAATTCATCACATATATCCGCCTTCTCCATATCCTTGTGTGTGTAAATATAGCCCGGCACTCCCTAAACCTGAAATTACCCAGTTCAGACCGAGAGCTGGAAGTGTAGCGATGAAAGCAGATCCATCGAGCCACAACAAAATACATCCAAGCACTTCACATCAGCAGGCACGGGATGAGAAAGGGATATTTCTTCCACTGGTCCCTGCAAAATACGCTAACATAAGCTCCATTCAGTTTGGTGGCCCATCCAGGCTTTAGTTAAGTCGCCTGACATGCAGCATCAAGCTGTCGTTCCTGAAACAATTTGCCTCGTAACATCAAGTGAGCCTCACTTCTTGAAATAACTATCAGTACACGGCCAACTGAGAAACACTTCATTGACTGTAAAGTCTTTTTTTGCTTTCATTGGCTTTGCCAATTTTTGCAGACAGCGCAGGTCTCAAAAAGATCAGTCTGAAAGGGATCTCACACCAGCTTCCTGGAAATTCTTTGCAGAACCTGTTCCACCCCCACCAAAAAAGCAGTTTTAATAGGGAGCTCCACAGAAGGATGGTTGCTGGGTGTGCGGATCTGGAGTGAGAACCATGCAGCAGCTACTTGGGAATTTCTCAGCAAGTCTCTTTTGACCCAATCTCTTCCACTACCTGCAAAAACAAACTCGCTAACGGTACTTACAGTGTACGGATTGGAGCTACTGGACAAATGTAGCTTCCCGTTTCCAACAGGCATCGAGCAAACAGAATAAATCAGGTCAGCACAGATAGAGGCAGCTTGTACTGTATATATTTAACATCAGACAGAGCTGGGTAATTAACGCAGCATTTGATCAGAGTATATTTCATATATCCATAACTCAGTGGGCAAAATGTTATTTTAAGCTCCAGTCTCACCATTTTTGTCCTCCAGCTCCAAGAGGCAAGCTCAATAACCAGTTTACATTTAAATTGTCCACATCTCTCTTGCTTTATCATTTTCCCCGGTTCTCCAGTGAGAACATATTCTGTCGCTCTTTTCCAATGTGCTGATAGTTTTGAAGGTCGGGTGGCAAAGCTACATTGTGCTCTAACCGAGTCTGATCAATAAGTTGGAAAGCATTAAAATAACCTGCCGCAAACTTACAACCCAACGACTTTCAAACACTTGTACGATAGCAAAATACTGCAAATGCTGGAAATCCAAAATAACAGAAAATGCTGGAAAAACTCAACAGGCCAGGCAACATCCGTGGAGAGAAAAGAGTCAACGTTTCGGGTGAAAACCCTTTGTCAAGACTAAAGAAGCACAGGAAATGAAACAGATTAAGAGGTCGGGCTGGGAGAGAACAAAAGAGAAGAGACATTAAGAGGTATTCAAAACGAGACGAGATGGTGATCGGACTAGTGGAGACAAAAGACGGCTCTAGATTGGTCAGTTTGCTGGTAACAGCCTGAAAGCTGCAGAGAAACTTTCAGTGAGCAATGAATCATATCCAACTCTCTTTCACCTTTGCCCGCGGGGCTGATACTCGTTCATTAATGTGTCTGTTTTTATCATTCCAATGTGGATTACTGTGCATGAATCCACGCTCATCTCCCATCCTTTGACCCAACCACTTAATTTATCCTAGTCTCTTGAATGTTATTAATCACCCGCACGCTAAATCAACTAGCAACGAGGCTTGCTACCATCAGCAATTTCTACACTATTAGAAGACTCTTTTACATTACTAGGAGTACTTACTACAACTGCACATCAGGGGACCCAGAGCAGGCTTTCGGTAAACAGCAGTGGCCATTGCCAATTAGCGCCAACTGCTTCCTATTACCAAGGTGATCAATCTCACTTACCTTTAATTCTAGCATGCTTTTTCTTCCAAAAAGCTTTAAATGCAGAACGCATTCAAATGCATTCTGAAATTTCTGAGTTACATCCACTGGATAATTCCTGCATGGGAGTAAATTATCGCAACAGGATTTGCGAGACAATTCTCAAGAAGCTCGACACCATCCAGGACAAAGCAGCCCCGCTTGATGGCAGCCCATCCACCACCTTAAACATTCACTCCCTCCACCACCGGCGTACCGTGGCTGCAGTGTGTACCATCTACAAGATGCACTGCAGCAACTCGCCAAGGCTTCTTCGGCAGCACCTCCCAAACCCACGACCTCTTCCACCTAGAAGGACAAGGGCAGCAGGCGCATGGGAATAATATCACCTTCAAGTCACACACCATCCTGACTTGGAAATATATCAGCCGTTCCTTCATTGTCGCTGGGTCAAAATCCTGGAACTCCCTCCCTAACAGCACTGTGGGAGCACCTTCACCACACGGACTGCAGCGGTTCAAGGCACCTTCGAGGGTAATTATGGATGGGCAATAAATGCCGGCCTTGCCAGCGACGCCTACATCTCCTGAATGAATAAAAAAAATTCTAAAACCATCTTGGATACACTTTAAGTGATCAGGAAATCGAAGAAATACTCCCAACATTTTCAGTGAACGGAGGTTTACTGGACCATAATTCCCCAATTCAGGTCTCACTTTTTTGGTTATCAGAATTATATTTGTCGTCCTCCAGTTCTCCAGTAAAGCCCCTGTATTTATTCATTTTTTTTTAAAAATTCCCACTTGAATCCTACAGGATTCTGGGGTGGATCTCATTTGCCAGTATCCATTTCACTCTTGGAGGATGCTTTCACCTTCACAACATGTGCACTTTAACCGCTACGTGAGTTATAGACCACTTAGTTTGGCAAGGTCAGGCCCGCCTCAGCAGTCTTTATATATACAGTTCCAAAAACAACCCGGCTTGAGTAAATACTTCCACTTCATACTGAATTGTGTATTGTTGGCAGGTTACTTTCTTACTGAAGCTACACATTGCTGAACCCAGTGCCAACGCACAAACTCCAGGCTGAAACCATCGCATCTCTCAATACCTGGCCATCAACTACAATGCAGAAACAGCAATCCAACCAAATTGTAGTCGCTCTCGCTTGCCTTCCATTGAAATCGAGTCTTTGCTGCACATTTATACCTAGCAGATGCTTTTCCTAAACTGTTAACTTTTCCAGATTCCAGCGCCCTGGGTTCCATCACCCTGACTCCAAACAGACGTCAGCAACAGCCAGACTGACCCATTTGCTTTTACGTAGCTTGTACTACAGAGGGGTTAATCAGGATGGCAGCGGGTCTTCAACCAGAGGTCGGGCTGGAGGATTAAGAACACTTAATATTCACAAACATCCAATTTGCTACAACCTTTAGCATTTCCATTCTCTTAACACCATTACACGGGTCTAAAGCAGTCCATTTGTCCGGTCCGGTCTTTCTCAAGTCGTTCAAATAACCAATCAAATCACTAAAACTACAGCGATAGCAAAATACTGCGGATGGAGATCAGAAATAACAACAGAAAATGCTGGAAAAACTCAGCAGGCCAGGCAACATCCGTGGAGAGAAATTAGAGTCGACGTTTCGGGTCGAAACCCTTTTTGAAAACTGGAAAGGAAATGAAATAGATGGAAGGCAGGGACTTGTGTTGTGTGTGGTTCCACTCCCATTACCAGTTAGGGATCCCATCACTGCAAGACTTGACCTCTTTCTTACAGTGATGGGATCCCTAACTGGTAATGGGAGTGGAACCACACACAACACAAGTCCCTGCCTTCCATCTATTTCACTTCCTTTCCAGTTTTGAGGGGGGGTTCACCCGAAGCGTCGACTCTAATTTCTCTCCACTGATGTTGCCTGGCCTGCTGAGTTTTTCCAGCATTTTCTGTTGTTATTTCACAAACTACAGGCTACTTCAATAAGCTTTCTAAAAATAACAATGCATTGCATTAAACGTCTTTCAGCTTTGCTTACAGCTTGAATCCTCCCACTCCCACTGTGAATTTGGCAGTATTATCCGATTAGGTATATATTCTTAACAACAGATAACGGTTATGTATTGGTGCAGCAGGCACGGCACAGCTTAGACACCTGCTGACTTGTTTGTTGGTTAGAGTTCTCACCTCCATCAATAAAATGTATTTTATCTGAATCGTATATCTTTTTATGTAAAAAATAAAAGCATCTCCTTTTATCAAATGCACCTCTGGCTACAGAAATACAATTCTATTGCCGTACAAACTAAATCCAATAAATCAAAACCTCAGTAAACGTTTTAGTTTAGCTAACTTTGTGCAGAGAAAGCAGCATCTATTTCAGTGGTTCATCTTGCATCTTCTAGTTGAGAATCCCTCGACAATTACCGAGCACATTTACAACATCTTGTATTTATATAGCGCCTTTAACATAGTAAAAAAAACTTTGCAAGGTGCTTCACAGGAGTGATTATCAGACACAATTCGACACCGAGCCTGCATCTGTGCACTAACAATGACAATAAAGTTGATTATGATGAAATATTAAGACAGGTAACCAAAAAGCTTGGTCAAAGTAAGTTAGTTTTAAACTAAATTCTAACTGCACACTGAAGTAGATCACATTTAGAGAACTGTGCACAGTTCTGGTCTCCATATTACAAAATAGGATATAGAGGCATTGGAGAAGGTGGAAAAAGATTTACAAGTATGATACTAGAGCCGAGAGGTTATATCCATCAGGAAAGATTGAACAGCCTGGGGCGCTCTCTTACTTTTTCTTTTCTAGAGAAAGACATGCACATTATATCTTTCACAACCACCGGACGTCCCAAAGCGCTTTACAGCCAATTAGGTACTTTTTGAAGTGTGGTCACTGTTGTAATGTAGGAAACACGGCAGCTAATTTGCGCACAGCAAGCTCCCACAAACAGCAATGTGATAATGACCAGATCATCTGTTTTTGTTATGTTGATTGTGGGATAAATATTGGCCCCAGGACACCGGGGAGAACTCCCCTGCTCTTCTCCGAAATAGTGGCCATGGGATCTTTTACGTCCACCTGAGAGAGCAGACGGAGCCTCGGTTTAACGTCTCATCCTTAAGACGGCACCTTCGACAGTGCAGCACTCCCTCAGCACTGCGCTGGGAGTGTCAGCCTAGATTTTTGTGCTCAAGTCTCTGGAGTGGGACTTGAACCCACAGCCTTCTGACTCAGGTGAGGGTGCTGCCCACTGAGCCACTAGCTGACATTAAGAAAGTTGAGGGGTGGCCTGATAGAGGTCTTTAAAGTTATGAAGGGGTTCGATAAGGTAGACGTAGAGAAGATATTTCAATTTTGGGGGAATCCAAAACTAGGGGTCATAAATATGCGATAGTCACTAATAAATCAAATAGGGAATACCAAAAACACAGCGACAGCCACAGGGGTGGCCCAATGGGAACTGGTCGTGGCTTTTCCCCACTTGGGGCAGTGCCTGAGGCCAGCAGTGCTGTGCAAATACCACGCTTTGCAAAGCACCCCTGATCGACCAAGCTGAAAAGTGACCAGATTTCAGGCCAACACAATTCTGCTCCTCCAAAAATCACATTTTGGTTAAAAAAGAAAAAACAATCTACAAAACACAATTTTCCCAGCACAGCCCAGGCAATTTATTAAGTTTTTATTAAATGAAGTCCGATTTTTAAAAAAGCAAACAAAGACCTTGATGAACCGCATTCAAATCAGTCCCACATGGTTCCCAGTCTCTTGATCCCACTCAGCTCCTCGCAATATTAAAACGGAAAAGGGTTAAAGAGCGCCGAGCTACGCTGCTTGAAAGGATTTGCAATGCCCACGCACAACCACCCCAACCCTAGGAACAGAACCAAATCACGTCTACTACCCCAGCGTTCCCGACTCCTCACAGGATCCTCAACTTAATATCTCATTACAACAATCATTTTCAAACACAAACTCACTTTTAGTCGATCTCACACTGGCATGACGAGGCATTTTTACAACTTATGGAGCTTGACTTTGCGTCAAAGTGCGTACTTTGTATATACACCAGAGCCATGTGTTATTCTGCAGTTCCCTGTGGCACGAATTAGCAACACTGCTAAGTGGAATATAGGTTTCATGTGGAGAGAATCCAAAACTAGGGGTCATAAATCCAAGGTAGTTACGAATAGATCCAACAGGGAACTGGGAAATCATTACTTTCCTCAGGTGGTTAGAATGTGGAACTCGCCACTGGTGGCTCCCATTATTCTTCACATCTTCAACTGCGCCAATTAGATAGAACTTACCCACTTTACACTAGTGGATTTCCCATGTCACCGCACATGAGTCGTCAGGATCAAATGTATTCTTCAGGTGAAGCACGGTTACAGGGCGGGATGCTTGGACAGGGGTGCAACGACACAATTTAAAGTCCTACATTCTGTCCTCCTTTTGATATTTCCATTGGAAAGTTTGGCGTCGTATTTATAATTTATACAGCTGCCATAAACTCATTACACGGTAATCGCACGCCCTGTCAGCGGTGGACAGAAAGACGAATAAAGCGCAAGAGTTGGAAAGGTTAGGAGAGGTGACCAAAACCTTGGACCAAAAAGATGAGTTTGGAGAGTGTTTTTAAAAAGCTGGAGATGGGGGAGGGTTTATTCAACTAACCAATTGTCCAACAGCTCCACGGTAGACTCCCCTTCTCTCGAAATGAAATCTGTGTGGCGCGGTGAGCAAGCAAACCAACCTTTAACCTGAGCGAGCAGAGTTCGAGTCCAGCACCGGCTAGTCTTTTGTCCGGACCCACGCAGCATAATAGGTTATTGCTGTACGGCTGCCGAAATCCTCAGCCATGCCTTTGTTTCTCCAATTAAATATTGGGAAGACCGAAGCCACTGTTTTCGATCCCCGCCACAAACTCCGTTCCCTAGCCACTGACTCCATCCCTCTCCCCAACATCTATCAGAGGCTGAACCACACTGGTCGCAACTTTGGTGTCATAGTTGACCCTGAAATTAGATTCTGACTACATATCCGCAGCATAACAAAGACCGCCTACTTCCACCTCCGTAACATCGCCCGTCTCCGCCCTTGCCTCAGCTCATCCGCTGCCGAAACCCTCATCCATCCCTTTGTTACCTCTAGACTTGACTATTCCAACGCACTCCTGGACAGCCTCCTACATTCCACCCTACGTAAAACTGAGGTCATCCAAAACTCGGCTGCCCGTGTCCTAACTCACACCCAGTCCCGTTCACCCATCACCCCCTGTGCTCACTGCCCCGTGTCCTAACTCACACCCAGTCCCGTTCACCCATCGCCCCCGTGCTCACTGCCCTGTGTCCTAACTCACACCCAGTCCCGTTCACCCATCGCCCCCGTGCTCACTGCCCCGTGTCCTAACTCACACCCAGTCCCGTTCACCCATCACCCCCTGTGCTCACTGCCCCGTGTCCTAACTCACACCCAGTCCCGTTCACCCATCACCCCGTGCTCACTGCCCCGTGTCCTAACTCACACCCAGTCCCGTTCACCCATCGCCCCCTGTGCTCACTGCCCCGTGTCCTAACTCACACCCAGTCCCGTTCACCCATCGCCCCCGTGCTCACTGCCCCGTGTCCTAACTCACACCCAGTCCCGTTCACCCATCGCCCCCTGTGCTCACTGCCCCGTGTCCTAACTCACACCCAGTCCCGTTCACCCATCACCCCGTGCTCACTGCCCCGTGTCCTAACTCACACCCAGTCCCGTTCACCCATCACCCCGTGCTCACTGCCCCGTGTCCTAACTCTCACCCAGTCCCGTTCACCCATCACCCCGTGCTCACTGCCCCGTGTCCTAACTCACACCCAGTCCCGTTCACCCATCACCGCGTGCTCACTGCCCCGTGTCCTAACTCACACCCAGTCCTGTTCACCCATCACCCCCTGTGCTCACTGCCCCGTGTCCTAACTCGCACCCAGTCCCGTTCACCCATCACCCCTGTGCTCACTGCCCCGTGTCCTAACTCACACCCAGTCCCGTTCACCCATCACCCCCTGTGCTCACTGCCCTGTGTCCTAACTCACACCCAGTCCCGTTCACCCATCACCCCCTGTGCTCACTGCCACGTGTCCTAACTCACACCCAGTCCCGTTCACCCATCACCCCGTGCTCACTGCCCCGTGTCCTAACTCTCACCCAGTCCCGTTCACCCATCACCCCGTGCTCACTGCCCCGTGTCCTAACTCACACCCAGTCCCGTTCACCCATCACCCCCTGTGCTCACTGCCCCGTGTCCTAACTCACACCCAGTCCCGTTCACCCATCACCCCGTGCTCACTGCCCCGTGTCCTAACTCACACCCAGTCCCGTTCACCCATCACCCCCTGTGCTCACTGCCCCGTGTCCTAACTCACACCCAGTCCCGTTCACCCATCACCCCCTGTGCTCACTGCCCCGTGTCCTAACTCACACCCAGTCCCGTTCACCCATCACCCCCTGTGCTCACTGCCCCGTGTCCTAACTCACACCCAGTCCCGTTCACCCATCACCCCCTGTGCTCACTGCCCCGTGTCCTAACTCACACCCAGTCCCGTTCACCCATCAATCCTGTGCTCGCTACCCTACATTGGCTCCCAGTCCGGCAACGCATCGATTTTAAAATTCTCATCCTAGTTTTCAAATCCCTCCGTGGCCTCGCCCCTCCCCATCTCTGTAGCCTCCACCAGCCCCACAAACCCTCCAAAATCTCTGCGCTCCATCACTGGTGGCTGTGCCTTCAGCTGCTGAGGCCACAGAATTCCCTCCCTTAGCTTCTCTACCCCTCTCTCCTCTTTTCAGACCCTCCTTAAAACCTACCTCTTTGGCCAAGCTTTTACTCACCTGTCCTAATATCTCCTTCTGTGACTCGGTGTCAATTTTTGTTTGATAATCGTTCCTGTGAAGCGCCTTGGGATGTTTTACTGTGTTAAAGGCACTGTATAAATGCAAGTTGTTGTTGTTTAGGGTAATCTGGAAACATCCCACTAAGTGGAAACCGTCACTATAATCGATAGGAAGTTGAGATTGTGGTTAGGGTCACGTCAGGCACATTGCTGCGGTGAAGTGGAGGGAGGGTTACTCATCAACTGGTCGTGCAACGCCCGACCCGGGAGTGCTAGATGCTAAAACATTATAAATGTAAAAGTGGAAGTTACATTTTCCAGCATAGACAACCCTCATCCTGATGAGCTCTAAAATCCCCAACAGTTTCAATACTTAGGCGCACAGGAGCAAACCAGCATTTTCTAAACTAAGCAAAATTTGCAGACAAGATATAATTAACCCAGGTGTCAGCCGTGGCTCAGTGGGTAGCACTCTAGTCCGAGTCAGAAAGTTGTGGGTTCAGGAGACTTGAGCACAAAAATCCAGACCGACACTCCCAGTGCAGTGCTGAGGGAGCGCTGCACAGTCGGAGGTGCCATCTTTCGGACGAGGTGTTAAACCGAGGCCCCGTCTGCTCTCTCGGGTGGACGTAAAAGATCCCACGGCCACTATTCGAAGAGGAGCAGGGGGGAGTTCTCCCCGGCGTCCTGGCCAAGATTTATCCCTCAATCAACATCATTAAAACAGATTATCTGGTCATTTGTCACGTTGCTGTTCGTGGGATCTTGCTGTGCGCATTTTGGCTGCCGCGTTTCCTACATTACAACAGCGACTACACTTCAAAAGTATTTCATTGGCTGTAAAGCGCGTTGGGACGTCCTGAGGTTGTGAAAGGCGCTGGAGAAATGCGAGTCTTTCTTTCAGGGAGTTACTGAATGGAACGAAGTGGTGAAGAAAAAGTTGGTTGATCAAAATGTCCTAATCATTCTTTCCATGCGCACGCTCATGACAATTAATGAAACGTAAGCATTACATTAATCTTTTACATCTTAAAAGTTGTCATTAACAATGTTTTCAACCTGCATGACTCTTTTGAAGGTGGTGGGACCAGTCGTTAAGGCTGTTGAAAAAGCATACAGGAACCTTGCTATCTCCCCGACTCGGTTCTGTAACCCTGAATACCCTTGCCTAACAAAAATCAATCTCAGCTTTGAAATTTCCAAAGAGTCTGGGGAAGTTGGGATTGTTCGCCTTAGAGCAGCAGCAATTAAGGGGAGACTTAATAGAGGTGTTCAAAATCATGAGGGGTGTTGATAGAGTAAATAAGGAGAAACTGTTTCCAGTGGCAGGAGGGTCGGTAACCAGAGGACACAGATTGAAGATAATTGGCAAAAGAACCAGAGGGGGAGAGGAGGACATTAAACACAGCGAATGAGGAGGATCTGGGATGCGCTGCCTGAATGGCAAATTCAACAGTAACTTTCAAAAGAGAATTGGATAAATATTTAAAAAGGAGAAAATTGTTGGGCTGTGGGGAAAGAGCAGGGGGGAGTGGGACTAATCGGAGAGCTCTTTCAAAGAGCCGGCACAGGCACGATGGGCCAAATGGCCTCCTCCTGTGCTGTGTGATTCTATGACATGGTTCCTTTTCACACTACTTAAATGGAATGTCCACTGGATGAAGCATAGAGATCAACAAAACCAGCCAACTGACGCAAGTTCATTGTTCCAACAAATATATGTAACCTGTCAGCAATGTCAAGATGCTCAGCAGTGCTCTAGTAATGTAGATGCTGCAATACACAAACCATTACTTATAGAAACCACAAAGTGCGTGTATACAGTTCATTTGCAAGTCATGCATTTGGACCAAATCCCAGATTATTTATATGATACAAGGTTTACGTACTCCTTGGGCCAACAATGATTTCAGCTCATACGCAGTCATGACTTATATTTATATAGTGCCTGTAACATACAGAAACACCCCAAGGTGCTTTACAGGGCATAAGGGGGAAGAAATGGATGTTGAGTCAAGAGAGAGTTAATGAGGAGCAAGCAAAACTTGTTTTAAGGAAGGTCTCACAGGAAGAGGGAGCTGGAAAGGCAGCCCGATTTAGGGAGGGATTTCAAGAGCGTAGGGCCTAGGTGACTGATGGTACAGCTGCCAACTGTGGGGTGAACAGTGGAGGGAGGATTGGATGGTGGACAAGCCAGCTGACAGCATAGATGCAGTGGAGAGAGAATGAGCTTGGTGCCGCTCCTGTACATGTGGAAGCTGATCCCTTGTCTGTAGGCATGTAGATGAGGAAGAGGAAGGGGGGCCAAGGGTGGGTCCTTGGAGGAATTCTGGAGGCGATGGTGTAGGATGGGAAGAGAAGCCATCGCTAGAGATGCGCTGGCTACAGTTGGACAGGCAAGAGTGGAACTAAGCGAGGGCCGTCCCGCCGAGCTAGACATCAGAAGGGAGGCACTGGAGGGTGAGAAGCGATAATGCACCATGGTTATAAGTCAGAGAATATTGTTTGTGACTTTGGTTAAGGCCATTTCAGTCCTGCAAGAGGAGGAGTGAAAACCCTACTGAAGGTATTCAAACCAGGTGTGGGAAAGATGGGCATGGATCTGGTAGGCTGCAACCGATTAGAATAATACTGAGGGGTCATGAGTCAGTTATTACTGAGCGATGCAAAGAAGTCTATCAAAATATAACCTCAAGTCCTCTGTATGCACCTTCCCTTCATGTGTGTGACCTACCAACTAATTCCGGGGGGGTGTAAAGGGAAGAGTTCCACGTTAAGATCATGGTGAAGGTTTCATTGTTCTTGCCTACCATCAGTGGATATCACACACCATGTTACATTCCCTGTACAGTAGCATTTCCAGTAGGAGAAAGGAAAAATGATCCAGTTCAGATCTGATGAAATTCTCCAACTCACATTCAGTCTCAATTAAGCTTTCCGAATCCTAACTAGACCTGCAGGGAATCTAAACTGTTTACAAACACAGCAGTTTGGATGTCTTGCAGTTGAACAGGTCTAGAAATTTCCAACAGGCCATGAGTGACCATTTCTGAAATGAATCCAACATTCACCTTTTCGTCCAAATGGTACCAACCGAAAACAAATTGGCAAAATGTGGGATACAAAGCAATACACTGGAGTTCATTGGACCAATTCAGGCCCTTGTCCTTCACTTGCCCCGACCCCCAGACTTACCAGAGATTCCAGTGCGCGACCCTTCTTTCCTTTGACCCTGAATGACATTAAAACATCCCCAAAGATCTTGAACATCAGTAGTCCACACAGTGAGCTTCCTTATGGATTCCCACACTGCCGATGCAAGAGAAACTATGACCTACACGCCTTTCGTACGATAGAGAAGGCCTGGATCAGCGTTGAAGGTCACAACAGAGTCTCCACAGTTGGACGGCATCAGGAGCAATTTTCAGCAGCAATATAATGAAGAAATGGTGCAGTAACGCCACCAAACAGCTTTTGGATTTAACGTTCATGAGACCTAATAAACGTCCATTTTCTTTTCGGCAGCACTGTTAAAGGAAGTGATACTCGAAGTTTGTAGGAAATCATAAACAGAAAGTTGAAGCAGCTGCCAGACTGGTTCACCTTAAGAAAACTAAAGCCCCAGTATTTAACTTCCTTGTTTCATACCATGGATTGTTGTTCTGGCCACTTCCTGTCTCACAAGCCAATAGAATTTAATTTCATTTGCATACTGCCAATCAAAATATAAACCTTTGCTATTTCAGTATCGGTGTTTGCTCACCGTAGCTAAACTGTTATTTGTGAAACAAGGAAATAAGCTGCAACTTTGCTTGCAGTTGAACACATGCAGTGTATGAGGCGTCAGCCACAGCTCAGTGATAGCACTCTTGCCTCCGAGTCAGAAAAGCCCCACTCCAATCAAGGCCGACACTCCAATGCCAGTACAGAGGAGGTGCTGCACTGTTGGAGGTGCCGTCTTTCAGATGAGACGTTAAACCGAGGCCCCGTCTGCCCTCTCAGGCGGAAGGGGTTGGATCGGGTGGATGCAGGGAAGATGTTCCTGATGATGGGTGAAACTAGAACTAGGGGGCATAGTCTTAGAATAAGGGGCTGCTCTTTCAAAACTGAGAGGAGGAGGAGCTACTTCACTCAGAGGGTGGTAGGTCCATGGAATATGCTGCCCCAAAAAGCTGTAGAAGCTACATCATTACATAAATTTAAAACAGAAATAGACGGTTTCCTAGAAGTAAAGGGAATTAAGGGTTACGGGGAGCGGGCAGGAATTTGGACATGAGTCTAGGTTCGGATCGGTCATGGCCCTGTGGGTAGCGGAGCGGGCCCAGGGGCCGTGTAGCCTGACCCTGCTCCTATTTCGTGTGTCTAATTCTGTTAGATTCAGGAGATGGTTCTGTGATAGTGGATTGGCGGTTAGGATCAGATCAGCCATGATCTTATTGAATGGCGGAGCAGGCTCGAGGGGCCGATTGGCCTACTCCTGCTCCTATTTCTTATGTTCTTATAAAAGATCCCAGGGCACTATTCCAAAGAGAGCAGAGGAGTTCTTAAAATCCTAAAATTGGAGCTGGGCCATTTAGGAGGTAAATCAGGAGGCACTTTCTACACAAAGGGTGGTAGAAATCGGGAAACCCCCCCCCCCCCCAAAAAGGCTCTGGATGCTGCGATAATTGGAGCTTTCAAGACAGAGCTCGATAGATTGCTAGGTAAGGGTATATGAAGCAAAGGCAGGTAACCGGAGTTGAGGTACAGATCAGCCAGGATCTAACTGAATGGCAGGGCGGCAGGTTTAAGGTACTATATAAGTGCAAGGTTTATTTTCCTTCTATTTATTTCAATACAAATAAAGCTGCAAGATTAAATGTTTCTGCCTTTGCAATCTCTGCATTATTGATGCACTTGTTATCAGAAGTTTGTATGTATCCAATTTCTGGTATATAAATAAATCTATTGCATACGTGTGTCACTTCCCTGGGACAGAATGGAGATTAAATTGTAGCTAACTCTCCGTGATCACATCAGTAATTTAAGGTTTCCATGAAGATGTCATCACAAATCAGCTGACTAGAGTGCACTGACCTTCGGGCAGGCAAGGCCACGTGAGGAAATAAGGTGCCCTAAATAATGGGGCACTCCAATTCCCCTCATTAGCCGTGGTCGGTCTGAGTAAGGGCGGGGAGGAAGGGACGAGAAATACCAGGGCTCTTATTACAGCTCATTATTTGTTGATCCCTGCTGGATATAGATGTCGAGAACTAGGGGAGGACAGAATTAGCTTGCTTGCGACGGCTCTCGCAACTGAATAGCTCAATGATCGGACAGCGTGGCCACTTGGACTTGGTATTGGATGGCTACTACAGTACATTGCTGCTCTTGGAAAAGTGCCCCAGCATGAGTCGCTGTCTTTCGAAAGGCGGCCAAGGCAAGAGTTTAAAACAAAGGTTGCTGGATGTTTAAGCCTTCGAGTCCAGAGTCTGGATCCCAAGCTCTAATCGCTGTTCTCTGCAAGGTACCAAAGTAGCTCATCTGCGAGCAACTCCACTTCGAGAACATCAGATCCACAGCCAACTTGCTCAGGGCTACGGTTGCACCAAATAAGGACATGAGGAAACATTTTCTTATGCAGTGAGTTGTTGTGATCTGGAACGCACTGCCTTAAGAGTGGTGGAAGCAGATTCAATAGTAACTTTCAAAAGGGAATTGAATAAATACTTTGAGAAAAAAAATATGCAGGGTTGTGGGGAACGAGCAGGGGGGAGTGGGACTAATTGGAGAGCTCTTTCAAAGAGCCGGCACAGGCACGATGGGCCGAATTCCATGATTCTAAATGCTGTTCCACCAGATGAAACTTTTTTCTTTTTTTTTTAAAGTCTTTCTCTCACCATGCAAAGAGGGGACAGGAATGGCAGCTGCAGCAACAGTGACAGCAAGATCTCGAATGGTTGGAATGTAGTTTAGGTTAATACTATAGCATCAATATTAAAAGTCACTACTTTCTGGACCACCCCTAAACCTGTGGTACAATTTGAAGGTTGCAAATTCATCATCCACTAAAAGACAGCTGTGCAGGGGCTTTGAAACCACAAGATCACTCGTGTTTTCGCTAGCATAATTGTCAGAGCTCATCCACAGGCTGAAAAATTACCGACATTGAAGGACTTTTCTGAATGAAAGTAGATTAAAAATATGTGGATGGAAGAACACAACCTGATTTTGGGGGAGGGGGGCAGAAAGCAAAGAAGGAAGGAAGAGGTAAAATCCTATTTGGTTTCCCTGTGAACACGCCATTATTTCACAATAGAAGAAGCTACAAAAACAAATATGAAAAGATGACTTTGCTGCACCAATATTATAATCCACTGTTTTAGAATCATAGAATGGTTACAGCACAGAAGGAGGCCATTCAGCCCATCGAGCCCGTGCCGGCTCTCTGGAAGAGCACTTCAGCCAGTCCCACTCCCCCGCCCTTTCCCCGGAGCCCTGCAAAAAAAAAAATTCCTTCAGGTACTTATCCAATTCCCTTTGAAAGCCACGATTGAATCTGCCTCCACCACCCTCTCAGGCAGTGCATTCCAGATCCTAACCACTCGCTGTGTAAAAAGTTTTTCCTCATGTCGCCTTTGGTTCTTCTGCCAATCACCTTAAATCTGTGTCCTCTGGTTCTCGACCCTTCCGCCAATGGGAACAGTTTCTCTCTGTCTACTCTGTCCAGACCCCTCATGATTTTGAACACCTCTATCAAATCTCCTCTCAATCTTCCCTGCTCTGAGAGCAACCCCAGCTTCTCCAGTCTATCCATGTAACTGAAATCCCTCATCCCTGGAATCATTCTCATAAATCCTTTCTGCACCTTTTTTATACATGGGTGTGGCTGTGATGGTTGGAGGAGGGGGGAAGGGATGATGATTAAAAAGTCGAGGCAAGGGGAGTTTGGAGCCATTTTGTCCCAGTCCGCATAATCAGCGCCCTGCCACTGGACTCAGCATCCGACCCTCTCACCACCATGGCACCTGGCCGCAGAACTTACTATCTGCAGGAATTCACCAAGCTTACTTCGACAACAACTCCCAGCCCCGTGACCTCTACCACCCGAGAACAATTAGAGCAGAAATAACATGGGAACACCATCATCTGCAAGACACGCACCCATTTCCTTTCCTTCATTGTCATGGGGTGAAAATCCTGATATTCTCTACCTAACACCACTGTGGGAACACCCTCAGTACAGGCACTGTAACATTTCAGAGAGAGTAGGCCCACCCGCCACCTTCTCAACTAGGAGTGGCAGTAAATGCAGCCTTGCAAGTGCCCCATAAACAAATTTAAAAAAGTAATGCCTAACTGTGCACGTCTTCTCAACCTTTTGTATTCTTCCTCCAAGGCTTTTCCTTGTACACATGCTTTGTACAAGTGGTACTCCTGCTGTGACTCTTAAAATACTTTGAGAGAAAACCAAAGTACATCCTGCGTGAACCAATTTTGAACACTACCTAACCTTTCTTTTGCAGCAGAGTCACACTTGGCACCATTCTGAAGGGCAGAATATCCATTTATGAAGGCCATGGATTTGTCGCAAACTGAAACTGTAGTGAGCTGGAACAGAAATTACAGGCCAGCCGGCATCAAAACAATTAATGTACCTCAACCAACATAGAGATTATGCATTTACTATTAAACATGTTTTTATGCGGTCCTCAATTGATTGGAGGGGGGAAATGGTTTTGGGTTGAAACAGCTGCTCATGCACATTATGGCCTTCACAGAATCATAACTATGCTAAAACTGAAAATATTAAAGGGGGCTTCACGATATAGTTAGCAAACTATCCTTTCACCAGAAAATGCTGGATAAACTCAGCAGGTCAGGCAACATCCGTGGAGAGAAATTTGAGTTGACGTTTCGGGTCAAAACCCTTTTTCAAAACTGGAAAGAAAAGAAAATAGATTGAAGGCAGGGCTGCGATCGAACAAAAGAAGTAAAAGAGACAATAAAAGGTATTCGAAACCAGACGAGATGGTAATAGGTCGGTGGAGACAAAAGGCAGCTGAGATTAGGTGTGAAGTGTACTGGCAGGTAAGAGACAGCTGCCAGGTGGGAGAGAGAAACAAAAGGAAAGGGGAGGGTGGGGGGTGGAAAGGAAGACCCAAAACAAAGGGGTGGAAAAAATTATAAGTAAAAAAGTAATAGGGGCCGAGGTTATGATCTGAAATTGTTGAACTCGATATTGAGTCCGGAAGGCTGCAAAGTGCCTAATCGGAAGAGGAGGTGCTGTTCCTCGAGTTTACGTTGAGCTTCCGTGGAACAATACAAGAGGCCAAGGACTACACTTCCTCCCACCCCGCCTCCTGTAAGGACCCTATTCCATTCTCCCAGTTTCTCCGTCTCCGCCGTATCTGCTCCGACGATGCCACCTTCCACACCAGTGCTTCCGACATGTCTTCCTTTTTCCGCAACCGAGGATTCCCCTCTACCGTGGTTGACACGGCCCTCGACCGTGTCCATTCTATCTCCCGCACTTCTGCCCTCACCCCTGCCCCTCCCTCCCGGAACCACGATAGGGTTCTCCTTGTCCTCACCTTTCACCCCGCCAGCCTCCACATTCAACGGATCATCCTCCGCCATTTCCGCTACCTCCAGCGTGATCCCACCACCAAACGTATCTTCCCCTCCCCTCCCCTTTCAGCATTCCGTAGGGACCGCTCCCTCCGAGACACCCTAGTCCACTCCTCTATCACCCCAAACAGCCCTTCCCCTTGCACCTTCCCGTGCAAGCGCAGGAGATGCAACACATGCCCCTATACCTCACCCCTTCCCACTGTCCAAGGCCCCAAACACCCCTTCCAGGTGAAACAGCGATTTACTTGTACTTCTTGCAATCTAGTATACTGTATACACTGCTCACGATGCGGTCTCCTCTACATTGGGGAGACCAAATGCAGACTGGGTGACCGCTTTGCGGAACACCTCCGTTCAGTCCGTAAGGGTGACCCCGAGCTTCCGGTCGCCTGCCATTTTAATTCACCGCTCCATTCCCACTCGGACCTCACTGTCCTTGGCCTCTTGTACTGTTCCACGGAAGCTCAACGTAAACTCGAGGAACAGCACCTCATCTTCCGATTAGGCACTCTGCAGCCTTCCGGACTCAATATCGAGTTCAACAATTTCAGATCATAACCTCGGCCCCTATTACTTTTTTACTTATAATTTTTTCCACCCCTTTGTTTTGGGTCTTCCTTTCCACCCCCCCTCCTTTCCTTTTGTTTCTCTCTCCCACCTGGCAGCTGTCTCTTACCTGCCAGTACACTTCACACCTAATCTCAGCTGTCTTTTGTCTCCACCGACCTATTACCATCTCGTCTGGTTTCGAATACCTTTTATTGTCTCTTTTACTTCTTTTGTTCGATCGCAGCCCTGCCTTCGATCTATTTTCTTTTCTTTCCAGTTTTGAAAAAGGGTTTCGACCCGAAACGTCAACTCAAATTTCTCTCCACGGATGTTACATAGATACATAGAAGATAGGAGCAGGAGTAGGCCATTCGGCCCTTCGTGCCTGCTCCGCCATTCGATGAGATCATGGCTGATCCTTTAATTCAGTATCCCGTCCCCGCCTTCTCTCCGTAACCCTTAACCCCTTTTGCCCGTAGAAATATATCTAATTCCCTCTTAAATATATTTAATGAGCTGGCGTACACTGCCCTCTGTGGCAATGAGTTCCACAGGTTCACCACTCTCTGAGTGAAGAAATTCCCCCTCATCTCTGTCCTAAATGGTTTAGCCCTTATCCTTAAATTATGTCCTCTAGTTCTGTTCTCACCCGCCAAGGGAAACATTCCTTCTGCATCCAGTCTGTCTAGACCTGTCAGAATTTTATACACTTCTATGAGGTCCCCTCTCAATCTTCTAAACTCCAGTGTGTACATCCCTAAACTACATAGTCTCTCCTCATAGGTCATTCCCGCCATTCCTGGTATCAGCCTGGTGAATCGCCGCTGCACCCCCTCCATGGCAAGAACATCCTTCCTCAGATGAGGCGACCAAAACTGTACACAGTACTCGAGGTGTGGTCTCACCAGTGCCCTGTACAGCTGCAGCAAGGTATCCCTGTTCCTGTATTCTAACCCTTTTGCTATGAAGGCCAGCATACCGTTTGCCTTCTTGACCGCCTGTTGCACCTGCATGCTCGCCTTCAGTGACTGGTGTACAAGAACACCCAGGTCTCTCTGTACTTCCCCCTCTCCCAATCTATTGCCATTTAAATAATAATTTGCCCTCCCGTTCCTGCACCCAAGGTGGATAACTTCGCACTTGTCCACATTATAGTGCATCTGCCATTTATCCGCCCAATCGCCCAGTCTGTCCAAATCGCTCTGGAGCTTCCTGGTCTCTTCCTCTGAGCCCACCCCCCCTCCTAGTTTAGTGTCGTCTGCAAATTTGGAAATGCTGCATCCGACTCCCTGACCCAGGTCATTAATGTAAATTGTGAACAGCTGGGGGCCCAGGACAGATCCCTGTGGTACCCCACTTGTTACTGCCTGCCATTCAGAAAATGAGCCGTTTATTCCAACTCTCTGTTTTCTATCTGACAGCCAGTTCCCTATCCACGCCAAAACTTTCCCCTTTATCCCATGAGCCTCAATTTTCCATGCTAATCTTTTATGTGGGACCTTATCGAAGGCCTTTTGGAAGTCCAGGTACACCACATGTTGCCTGACCTGCTGAGTTTATCCAGCATTTTCTGTTGTTATTTCGGATTTCCAGCATCTGCAGTATTTTGCTATCCTTTCACCACCTGGGACTTGGATCTAAATCTAGCCCAGATTGATGGGATGCAACTTCCTTTTGTTGGCTGCAAGACTCTCGCATGAGGTGACCCGATAGAGGTCTTTAAAATTATGAATGGGTTGGACTGGGTAGATGTGGAGGGAATGTTTCCACTTGTGGCAGAATCCAAAACATGGGGCCATAAATACAAGATAGTTACTAATAAATCCAACAGGGAAATGAGGAGAAATGTCTTTACTCAGAGAGTGTTTAGAATGTGGAACTCGCTACCACAGGGAGTGGTCGAGGCGAATAGCTTATCTAGTTTTCTTTTGAAAGCATCCGAGTACATGAGAAAAGGGAATAGAAAGATATGCTGAAAGGCTGAGATGAGGCGGATGGAATAGGTGGAGACTCGTGTGGAGCATAAACACCAGCACAGACTAGCTGGTTTCTGCGCTGTATATTCTATGTAATCTATGAAACAAGCTTCAAACCCAGTCCCCACCGAGTGCGGGGCCATAGCATAAACTGCTCCCAATGGGTAATCTCATCTAAAAGGAGCCACGGGATGAAATGCTACAGATGCACTTCCGAGGATGGGGGCCAAAGCACATTCATTGTTGGGGCACCTCACTGTGCATTGAATCCTGTGAGCTCAGTTACTAACGCAGTGCCCCAAAAAGGTGTTCCATTTACCAACATCAATTTTCGTCACCTTGACCAGCACAGAAGTTCACCCGAAGAAAAGCCTAAAGATTAACCAGCTTTCAGAACATTTTATGTACCTCCATTATATTATTAGCTCATTAAATGAACAGCAGACTAACAGTATCGGTAACTTTCCTTACTCTTATATTGATGGAAAACACAAGCTAAAACCTCAGGGTTCCCAAATCATATCAGAAATCCACTACTTATTCAGTTTAGGCACATAAAGCTCATATTTTATGGAATCATTTTACAGGTGGCCCATCCAGGGACTTCACTGTGGGCTGCGCATTTTACTTTTATTTTACATTGAATCTACAACACAAACAGTCCATTCGGCCCATCTGCTCCGTGCCGGTGTTTCCGCTCCACACCAGCCTCCTCCCACCCCTCTTCATCTCACCCTATCAACATATCCTTCTATTCCTTTCTCCCTCATGTGTTTATCCAGCTTCCCCTTAAATGCATCTGTGCTCTTCGCCTCAACCACTCCCTGTGGTAGCAAGTTCCACATTCTCACCACTCTCTGGGTAAAGAAGTTTCTCCTGAATTCCCCATTGGATTTATTAGTAACTATCTTATATTGATGGCCCCTAGTTTTGGTCTTCCCTACTGTAGTAACTGAAAGCATCGTTGTTATAGAAACTGGTAGGTTTCACTTCCTCACTTTAGGTTTAACCTTCATCTCAATATTCTCAAACATCACAGGAATCACTTCCTCTCCCCAGATCAATCATTTTGTACAAAAACACAGCCTGTCTGTCACTATATGCAGCCCACAAGGTTTAGGTACATAAGAACATAGGAATTAGGAGCAGGAGTCAGCCATTCGGACTATCGAGCCTGCTCCGCCATTTAATGAGATCATGGCTGATCTTTGACCTCATCTCCACTTTCCCGCCCGATCTCCATATACCTTGATTCCTTTATTATCCAAAAATCTCTCTCTCACAGTCTTGAATATACTCCATGACTGAGCATCCACAGCCCTTTGGGGTAGAGAATTCCAAAGATTCACAACCCTTTGAGTGAAGAAATTCCTCCTCATCTCAGTTGTCAAATGGCCGCTCCTTCTCCTGAGACTGTGACCCCTAGTTCTAGACTCCCCAGCCAAGGGAAACAGGCAGGCATCTACCCTGTCAAGCCCCTTAAGAATTTTATACATTTCAATGAGATTCAATAAGGTAACGAGGTTTGAGTCGCAATTATAACTCTCTGGTTTGTTTGGTTTAAATTTCATGGGCTGGAGATTTGGAAAGGGCCATCTTCACATTGGGGGAAAAGTCCTAAATAAATTAGCATCCACAGCTAGAGATGTATGCAAAAGTGAGAACACGGATTTAAACTTAATATATGGTCCGCGAGGCTGCATGGTGTGCATCACAGAGCTACAAGGTCTAGACACCCCTGCCTAAAGTCCCTCATCGGAACGACTCACTAATCAGAAACAGATCAAGATTCTGTTAAAATCTATACAGCTAACGAAGAAAAATCTGAAATCCGAGAAACAGTGATGTTAGACACGCCTTAAAACCTAACTCCACCTGTCCTAATATTTCATGTGGCTCGGTGTCATATTTTGTTTGATAATCACTCCCATGAAGCGCCTTGGGATGTTTTACTACGTTAAAGTCGCTATATAAATGCAAGATGTTGTTGTCATTAGCAACCAACCACCTTCCCCAAATTCAATTCCAAGTGATCATTCAGAAGTTAGAAACTCATCATGTGTCAAAAAACCCTTAGCTGTATGGATACAGTGAATGACAACAAATCCAAACAGGAAGATTTTGTTCCAACCACTTTAACCATCTAGAGATGAAGACCTGGAGATGAGTAAGGAATTGGTAGATGGCTAGGAAGCAGCAGGTAGCTGTTAGGGGGTAACTGGGGGGGGGGGGATAAAGGGGTACAGTGCGCCAGGGATTGGTGATGTGGCTGCTACTGTTTCTAATTTATACCAATTTAGATTCCAAAGTTCAATGCAAACTAGGTAAATGCTAGTTGATACCAAAACAGATGGGGCAGTTGAATTTAAGGAGGCAGGCCAGGCAGACAGGAAAAAATATGTAACAGAATGGAACAGTGGGGGGTGAAATTTCATATGGACAAGTGTAAAATACTACAGAGGGAAGAATGTGCAGTGTAAGCATCTATATATAGGGTCGCAATAGCCAGGTGGAGTGTGAAACAGATCTAGTGATGCTGGTGGACTCAGCACGTCCATACGCTGCACAGCAGCAAACAAAGCAGATAAACACTGAGCGACACAGCCAAGACAGTAGGATACTTGCAACAACCTGCATTTATATAGCACCTTTAGTGTAGTAAAACGTTTCACAGGAGCGCTATTAAACAAAATTCAACACCGAGCCACATAAGGAGATATTAGGACAGGTGACCAAAAGCTTGGTCAAAGAGTAGGTTTTAAGGAATGTCTTAAAGGGGGAGAGACGGGTAAAGAGCGGCGGAGGTGTTTAGGAAGGGAATTCCAGAGTTTAGGGCCCAGGCAGCTGAAGACACAGCCGCCAATGGTGGAGCGATTAAAATCGGGGGATGAGAGGCCTGAAATGAAGGAACGCAGAGATCTGAGTTTGTAGGGCCAGAGGAGGTTGCAGAGATAGGGAGGGGCGAGGCCATGGAGGAATTTGAAGACAAGGATGAGAATTTTAAAATCGAGGAGTTGCCGGACAGGAGCCAGCGTAGGTCAGCGAGCACAGGGGCGATGTGTAAACGTGGCTTGGCGCGAGTTAGGATACAGGGAGTTTTGGATCAGCTCAAGTCTACGGAGGGAGGGAGGCTGGCTGGCCAGGAGAGCACTGGAATAGTCGAGTCTGGCGGTTACAAAGGCACGGAGGGGGGTTTCAGCAGCTGGTGGAATGAGGCGGGGGCGGAGACGGACAATGTTAGAGGAAGTCATGCTTAAACTGCACAGTAACTTGGTCACATCACATGGTAGAGTTTGTCCAATTCTGCTCAATGAATAATCATGGTTGCAGAATCTTAGCTCAATGAAAAGCTGGGTCTATAAGGCTGCTGCTGGGATATAGGAGCCAGATTTATCGTAAAGGCCAGGAGCTGGGTCACAGACGCTGGTCTCCCGGATCCAAATTAAAACTGTACTAATATATAGAAACATAGAAGCTAGGAGCAGGAGTAGGCCATTCGGCCCCTCGAGCCTGCTCCGCCATTCAATGAGATCATGGCTGATCATCTACCTCAACTCCACCTTCCCGCCCCATCCCCATATCCCTGGATTCCCTTAGTATCCAGAATTCTATCAATCTCAGAGTTTAATATACTCAACAACTGAGCCTTCACAGCCCTCTGGGGTAGAGAATTCCAAAGATTCACAACCCCGTATTGAGACTGTGACCCCAAGTTCTAGACTCCCAGCCTGTCGAGCCCTGTAAGAATTTGGTGTGTTTAAATGAGGTCACCTCTCATTCTTCTAAACTCTAGGAAATATAGGCCTAGTCTACTCAATCTCTCCTCATAGGACAATCCCCCCATCCCAGGAATCAGTCTGGTGAAACAGGCAAGAGAGATTCCTCATTCCACAAGTAGGTGGATCTGCAATTTACATTGGAGCTGGAAGGAAACTAAAATAGTCTGCAGCTTTTTATTAAGGGGGCCAAAAGGACACAGCAGGATGGAAGCTTTCATAGAATCTTATGGCGCAGGTTGCCATTCGGCCCATCGTGCCTGTACCAGTTTGAACAGCCTTTCTGATGGTTTTAACAATGGGAGTGGATACTTTGTGCCTTAAAGTATAAAAGGGAATCCTTTTCCCTAAAGAATTAAGAGCTTCTTTCAAGGCACAAAGGAAAATACCGGTGTCACAGCTGCTAGGATATCTGCAGTTACAACTAACTAACCTGTGGTGTTTGAGAGCTGGGGTTTCAATTCCTACTGTGTGTTTGACTAATGCTGATAATTTTAAGAGATTTAGCAAAGTCAGATTCGATTCCTTTATTTATCTCTCTGGTCTAGTTTATCTGTTTCATTCCTCTTATCCACATCTGTTGAAGAGGGTTTCAGCAGGTTATAAAAGAGGGTGAACTTTCCCCAGTGAATGTTTCTCCTACTTGTTAGAGATGCTTCCTACAATGGCACTCTAATTGTTCTTGAATCCTGTCCTGCTTTGCTAGCAAGATGATCCGTCCTTCAACTTTGCCATGGTCTGCTGCATGCACTAACAGTTCTTCCACATCTCTCAATTTCACATGAAACTGCACAGTGCAAGTCATGACTGGATGATTAACCTTCTCCCGGGCTGCCCTTCACTAGGCGCCTCCCACAGTAGGATGGCAACACGGGAAATTAATATTGCAGCCCTCACTGCCACGGTACAGAGCATTAAAGCAGGGCTTTCCACCTTGAGCCCTGGCAATTTGGCCTTGGAAAAAGAATTTCCATTTCTATAGCGCCTTTCACCACCTCCTGACATCCCAAAGCGCTTCACAGCCAATGGCGTACTTTTGAAGTGTAGTCACTGTTGTAATGTAGGAAACACGGCAGATAATTTGCGCAGAGCAAGCTCCCACAAACAAAAATCCTAAATCGGATCCTCCAGATCTATGATCATGAACAACATGAGATATACACAAGTTAATGGGAAAGATCACATTATTGCATGGGTCCAACTGATGAGGTTTATTCACATCACAGAATTTTTGCTTCATTGTCACTAACCAAGAAGGAACAGCCAGAAAGACTGAGAGTAAGTTGCAGAGGGGCAGCGAGATCATCAGTAGAACAATTCATTCAATATATTCAAGAAGGAGTTGGATATATTTCTTAAGGCTAAAGGGATCAAGGGATATGGGGAGAAGGCAGGGACAGGGTACTGAATTTGGATGATCAGCCATGATCTCATTGAATGGCGGAGCAGGCTCGAGGGGCCGAATGGCCTACTCCTGCTCCTATCTTCTATGTTTCTATGACAGCAACATCTAGTCACACTTCAGGCTGGGCAAAGGCAGTGCATTAAAGCCACAACAAGGAAATGTGCACAACAGAGGCCAACGTCAAAGAATTCTCAGTAGCAGAGAAGTCTCGATTCAGTGAGAGATCTGTGGTTTCCCCCAAGTGTATTTGTGATAAAACTGGAAGGGTCTGTGAGCTATAATCAGAGATGTCGACACTCAAAGCATTGGGATTCTGTTGACAAATAGTGCAGAGAAAGCCAAGGGTCACTGCATCAAAGCACAATCATTGGGGAGGACAACAAGCCTAACAAATTTCACTGCGGAATTAAAAAGTTAGAGGATAAATGGAGGATCATCAGATAATATAACAACCATTGAGCAAATAAAGTGATGAGTGAAGAGACTTTGAATAAAAAATCTAATAAAACGAATTTTAAAATGTAGTAATATAAAAGAGAGCACTCAAAATATATACTTGCAGGTTTTCTAACTGACTAGAATTTATTTCCCGATCTGCAAATCCAATTTCATAACAGCTGCATTACTGCTAATTAATGCTCTCTAGGATGACTAAGTAATGTGAACACTGCTCCTGGAGCATTCGAGCTCATTGCAATATACGCCACAACTGTCAAACGTTTTAATCGCCACCAGCAGGTGTTTATTCCCATTAAACCAAGTGACCAAACCGATCAACCACTACTGCACAAACTCGCAAACTGCAGTGCCCATTTTAAAATTCAACTTTACAAATCATTTGGTCAACAACTGCCCCAATTAAGAAACATGCATCTCAGAAACGTGAATTGTGGGGAATCAAGATGAAACACGAGATACTTAAAGCATTAATGTACCAAAGCAGGCATCAAAGCTTACAAAATATAATTTTTTTGAAACATATCAAGCAAATCATAAGCCTTGCACTTTAGGGAGAGATTTCTGTTATTCCAATCTGGTACACACACACGCCATTTTTATCTCTGTTTAAAAACTTACAGCAGCCACAAACTACAACAGTGGGATCTAAAATTAAACATTAACACATTTACTTGCCATATGTGGGCTATCAGACTTGACTAAGTTTGTAGACAATTTCCTGAGCCAGTCATTTTGACATAGGTATCTACAATAAAGCATTCATTATGAGGAAACTGAAGGGATTAAAAAACTTGGAAGACTTCCATCTACACACCACCTTATCACTTTCCTCAGAAGTGTCCCAGTGATTCACATACAATTAACTACTTTGAAATGCAGTGACTTGAGTAGACAAGCTGCTTTGGGATGGGGCAGGACCAATGCATTAAACAAAATTAAAAAGGTGTGCTGTCGGAGACAGTAACCCATAGCACTCAGACTTCCACAAGTTGTTTCAGTAGTGTCTGAGGGCAAATTAAAAAAGACTTGCATTTATACAGCCATTTACACCACCTCCGGACATCTCAAAGTGCTTTACAGCCAATGAAGGATTTTTAAAGTGTTGTTATGTAGGAAATGCAGCAGCCAATTTGTGCACAGCAAGCTCCAACAAACAGCAAAGTGATAATGGCCAGATAATCTGATTTTTAGTGGTGTTGATTGAGGACTTCGGGGCGAACTCCCCTGCTCTTCTTCAAAATAGTGCCACGGGAGCCCCCCGAGGGGGCACACAGGGCCTCGGTTTAATGTCTCATCTAAAAGACGGCACCTCCGACAGTGCAGCACTCCCTCAGTACTGCCCCTCCGACAGTGCGGCGCTCCCTCAGTACTGACCCTCCGACAGTGCAGCACTCCCTCAGTACTGCCCCTCCGACAGTGCAGCGCTCCCTCAGTACTGACCCTCCGACAGTGCAGCACTCCCTCAGTACTGCCCCTCCGACAGTGCAGCGCTCCCTCAGTACTGCCCCTCCGACAGTGCAGCGCTCCCTCAGTACTGACCCTCCGACAGTGCAGCACTCCCTCAGTACTGCCCCTCCGACAGTGCGGCGCTCCCTCAGTACTGCCCCTCCGACAGTGCGGCGCTCCCTCAGTACTGCCCCTCCGACAGTGCAGCGCTCCCTCAGTACTGCCCCTCCGACAGTGCGGCGCTCCCTCAGTACTGCCCCTCCGACAGTGCAGCACTCCCTCAGTACTGCCCCTCCGACAGTGCAGCGCTCCCTAGGTACTGACCCTCCGACAGTGCAGCACTCCCTCAGTACTGCCCCTCCGACAGTGCAGCGCTCCCTCAGTACTGCCCCTCCGACAGTGCAGCGCTCCCTCAGTACTGACCCTCCGACAGTGCAGCGCTCCCTCAGTACTGCCCCTCCGACAGTGCGGCGCTCCCTCAGTACTGCCCCTCCGACAGTGCGGCGCTCCCTCAGTACTGCCCCTCCGACAGTGCGGCGCTCCCTCAGTACTGCCCCTCCGACAGTGCGGCGCTCCCTCAGTACTGCCCCTCCGACAGTGCAGCACTCCCTCAGTACTGCCCCTCCGACAGTGCAGCGCTCCCTCAGTACTGACCCTCCGACAGTGCAGCACTCCCTCAGTACTGCCCCTCCGACAGTGCAGCGCTCCCTCAGTACTGCCCCTCCGACAGTGCAGCGCTCCCTCAGTACTGACCCTCCGACAGTGCAGCACTCCCTCAGTACTGCCCCTCCGACAGTGCGGCGCTCCCTCAGTACTGCCCCTCCGACAGTGCGGCGCTCCCTCAGTACTGCCCCTCCGACAGTGCGGCGCTCCCTCAGTACTGCCCCTCCGACAGTGCGGCGCTCCCTCAGTACTGCCCCTCCGACAGTGCAGCGCTCCCTCAGTACTGCCCCTCCGACAGTGCAGCACTCCCTCAGTACTGCCCCTCCGACAGTGCGGCGCTCCCTCAGTACTGCACTGGAGTGTCAGCCCAGATTTTTGTGCTCAAGTCTCTGAAGTGGGACTTTAACCCACGACCTTCTGAGGCGAGACTGCTATCAACTGAGCCACTGATTGACACTGCTAAAGTGAGCGATCTGTCCTTTCCAGCTATATCCGTGGTGAAACCAGAATCGTGTGCAGGCTGTAATCCTGATGTAGGAAGATCAACACTGAAAACATTGGGATTCAGCACTGATCAGACGCGTAGGCAAACGTGGCATTCATGTTAAAGATCCTCCACACAGAAACAAGACGGAAATCAAGATTTCACTGGTGTTAGGCGAGATAAAATGTTGGCCAGGAGATACTGGGCAGATTGACAAGCAACACCGGAACATCAGCAATGGGCAGGATATTCATTCTACCCGAATAGCTTACTAATCAGGAAAATAACTATTCTCACCACTCAACCCACTGCGTCAAAGGATTACAGCAACAGCTGAGGAGCCCAGATCTAACAGGGCTTACCAAGGGCTGCTCATGCAGTTTGGTGTGATCAGTAAACTTTGCAGGATATTTGGGGGGGGGGGGGGGGGGGGGGTTGAGAAAAAACTAAAGTGAGCGATCTGTCCTTTCCAGCTATATCCGTGGTGAAACCGGAATCGTGTGCAGGCTGTAATCCTGATGTAGGAAGATCAACACTGAAAACATTGGGATTCAGCACTGATTAGACGTGTAGGTAAACGTGGCAGGCATGTTAAAGATCCTCCACACAGAAACAAGACGGAAATCTGATAGCTAAATGTCAAGGAGAAAAGAAACACACACTTGGTTGGAATTAATGAACTCAAATTAATTTCGATTGCTGGGTTCAAGTCCCAGTCCAGAGACTTGAGCACAAAAATCCAGGCTGACACGCCAGTGCAGTGCTGAGGGAGCGCCGCACTGTCAGAGGGGCGGCACTGAGGGAGCGCCGCACTGTCGGAGGGGCGGCACTGAGGGAGCGCCGCACTGTCGGAGGGGCGGCACTGAGGGAGCGCCGCACTGTCGGAGGGGCGGCACTGAGGGAGCGCCGCACTGTCGGAGGGGCAGCACGGAGGGAGCGCCGCACTGTCGGAGGTGCCGTCTTTTGGATGAGACATTAAACTGAGGCCCCGTCTGCTCTCTAAGGTGGATGTAAAAGATCCCATGGCACTATTTTGAAGAGGAGCAGGAGAGTTATCCCTGGTGTCCTGGCCAATATTTCTCCCTCAATCAACATCACTAACAGATTATTTGGTCGTTATCACATGGCTGTTGAGGGAGCTTGCTGTGCGCAAATTGGCTGCCGTGTTTCCCACATTACAACAGTGATTACACTTCAAAATGTACTTCATTGGCTGTAACGCTCTTGAGGGGCATCCCGTGGTCGTGAAAGGTGCTATAGAAATGGGAGTCTTTCTTGCTTGCTTGCAGAGAAAATATTACTGAAAGTTTGAAGCAGCCCCATAATTGTTTTTATTACAAGATATACAGATTATTAGAGTGGATTATGGCAAAACAATACTGAATCTCAATGCACTATACCAGCGAGTGGTGTGAATTAGGTCCTTGGCCATCATCCCTACACATTGCATTCATGACATTGTTGGAAGCTATCAAGGAGAGAGTCACCCCCAAATCACCGACACACCTCCGAGTGACCCACAGTAGCAATGGGAGGAGGGCTGGAAGCAACTTGGCCAGCCTTTTGACATGAGATGTTGTGTGGCCAATCCCATACTTACAGCCAAGAGAGAAATATCTGATGAAAAGAGGATCACTCCCAAAAATTCAGACTCGGACACAAAGAAAATCTGTCACAATGGACAGAGTAAGATTCTGAGGGGGCTTGACAGGGTAGATGCTGAGAGGATGTTTCCCCTGGCTGGAGAATCGAGAACCAGGGGTCACAGTCTCAGGATAAGGGGTCGGCCATTGAAGACTGAGATGAGGAGGAATTTCTTCACTCAGAGGGCTGTGAATCTTTGGAATTCTCTATCCCCAGAGGGCTGTGGATGCTGAGTCATTGAGTATATTCAAGGCTGAGATCGCTAGATTTAAGGAATCAAGGGATGTGGGGATCGGGTGGGAAAGTGGAGTTGCGGTCGAAGATCACCTCTGATCTTATTAAATGGCGGAGCAGGCTCAAGGGGTCATATGGCCTACTCCTGCTTCTAATTATGTTCTTTAGAGTATAAATTACTACTATTTGGCAATGTATTCAAAGGATTAAAATGATGACGTACTCCACAAGAGAAATTCTCAATCCTAAGATCTGCTGTTCCCTTGCTACACACTACAGTCTCATGGTTTATTAGAAAAATAGATGGGAACGCTTTATGCTGTTGGCTGTTTATATCAAAATAATAAATGCATTCTTTAGACATAGCAAAATTTAACACGAGCATAGTCAACAAAGGAAACCTTCCCATAGTGCTGGCTGGACTTCACCTGTGTCGAGTTTACCATTTATCCTTATTTGGTAACAGGTGTGTCACAGCAAACACTACCAGAAGACAACGTCTCCTTAGTGTTTTGCATCCCACGTGATTCTGCCATGTTGTGTGTGCCCTGAGAGTTATCCAAGGCAAAGAATCAGTGACTGAATTTTACATCAATAGTTTGCAAGTCCTTTCATTCATAAAATGCAATTTTTAAATAAAAATGGCAATAGTGATAAAGGAAAAGAATGGAAAAAGCTTACTTGCAGGGGTGCCGATTAAGAGGAATGGTGTGGAGCTTCTGGAGTGCTGCTGTGGCTGTACCCATCCAGGCAAGTGCCAAACATCCCATCACACTCCTGACTAAGTACCTGAAGGAAAAAAAATTGCAGGGCTACGGGGAAAGGGCGGGGGAGTGGGACGAGCTGAAGTGCTCTTGCAGAGAGCCAGCACGGGCTCTACGGGCCGAATGGTCTCCTTCTGTGCTGTGACCATTCTATGACTTGAGCCTTGTAGATGCTGGAGAGGTTTGTGGGGTCTTTTGAAGCATTCCAAGTCGTAACTTCAGTTGCCTATAACTGGGTTTATAATGGAATGAATAATCCAGATTATTATTTATTTTATTTTTTTATTTTTTATTTTTTTTTAAAACAGCTCTGATGGGTTAGCAGAGTTTCTTTACAAGTTAACAAGTCATCAGAAAGAAAACAACCCCTATTCAGGATCCAGTGGTTTTAGATTTTAAATTCCCCTCTCCCCTGCACAGAATGAGACCTTGCTAAACATCATCACTATGCTCCAGACCATCCATGACCTACATCACAGGACACCGGCTAGTTTAATATACATGTGTGTGTAATTCTATACAGCTGGTCCGGAGGGAGTAATATGGCTGTGTTTAAGCCTTTTAAGAGGACATCAAATGACAGCAAAGCATGAGTGAGAATTAACGTATAGTTCTGTATATTCCCTAGAATTTAGAAGAATGAGAGGTGACCTCATTGAAACATATAAAATTCTTACAGGGCTCGACAGGGTAGATGCTGAGAGGCTGTTTCCCCTGGCTGGAGAGTCTAGAACTAGGGGGCACAGTCTCAGAATAAGGGGGCGGCCATTTAGAAAGAAAAAGACTTGCATTTCTATAGCGCCTTTCACGATCACCGAACGCCTCAAAGCGTTTTACAGCCAATGAAGTACTTTTTGGAGTGTAGTCTCTGTTGTAATGTAGGAAACACAGCAGCCAATTTGCGCATAGCAAGCTCCCACAAACAGCAATGTGATAATGACCAGATCATCGGTTTTGTTATGTGGGTTGAGGGGCAAATATTGGCCCCAGAACACCGGGGAGAACTCCCCTGCTCTTCTTCGAAACAGTGCCGCGGGATCTTTTACATCCACCTGAGAGCGCAGACGGGGCCTCGGTTTAACGCCTCATCTGAAAGACGGCACCTCCGACAGTGCAGCACTCCCTCAGCACTGCACTGCAGTGTCAGCCTAGATTTATATGCTCTAGTCTCTGGAGTGGGACTTGAACCCACAACCTTCTGACTCAGAGGCGAGGGTGCTGCCCACTGAGCCACAGCTGACACATTTAGGACTGAGATGAGGAGAAATTTACCAAAAACCTTTTATAAGTACTTTCACTTTCATCTTTCAAGGTATTAAAAGGTAGAAATGTTGCCCGGCAGCAGATTCACAAAGGGACACAGACAGGGCCCAAAAGCCTGGGACTCGATTTAAAATGTTGCCCGGCAGCAGATTCACAGAGGGACACAGAGAGGCCCCGAAGCCTGGGACTCGATTTAAACCGCCCGGCCCAAAACAGCCCTGGCAAAGCCGGGCTCCCCCAGCTAGTGTTAGTATATAGTAGCAGGGTGGAAGGACAATGTTTCACATCTACAATCCTCCATGTTAATTTTCAAATCTCAGCTGGTCAAGCAAGAGAGCCATGGTACTTTCTCACATTGTTCCTCATGTTGTTTGTCAGCATTTGCAAAGGCGCTTTTAACCATCCAGAGTGGAATAAAGGTGATATTATCTGATTAAAGTGGTAAATTGTTTAAATACATCCAGCACTGCTTCTTAGATCAGCATTACCCTAGTCCAACAGGGAAAGGAATATTCCTCGATTTAGTTCTGGGAAATGAAGTGAAGACAATTAACTGATGAGAGTGTAGAACAACAAATGGCGAAATAGCAACCACAATTCTTCCAGGAATTGTTCCGTATCCTCCTCTTTCTACTCCGAGATTCTCACTTCTGCCATCATTTGTCAAAACCAATGAAAAATATGTATTTAATATCTCGTGCCATGCCAAGAGAAAGAGCGGGGCATTGGGATCGGTTTTGGGTTGCACTAGCACGCACAGACACAATGGGTCGACTGGCCTGTTTGTGGGCTGTGAATCGATGGTTCTATAATGGAGTGGGTAAATTGAACTTGGACAAAAGCTTGAAGTTGCACTATACTTTAACTACTACAGGAAACTGTGCGCTATCCGGCACCCACGGGACCGAGCTGCTGCCGTTGCCTCAAAACTTCCATACTCTCCAGAGTTAATGTGGAGAGATACGGAGATTCTTATCTCCGTATTTGACAACAAACACTGTTGTTTAGCAACAGCTTCTAAACACTCGGGTGTGGCCCTAAAGCTCTGTAGCTGAAGCTGTTGCTATAGCTACAGACCTTGCACAGCTTGACTGTTCAAACAAAGCAAAAAAAACCAAAAGGAATAAAAAACGGCTGCTGATTTTTGCCGGTGGCTCCAGATTGCCAGATAGCTCACCTCCGGATAGCACAAAGTTTCCTGTACTAATATTGCTGCTGCTTGTGGAGCAAGATCGTGAAAATTAATTATGGCATCTCTTGTCCTGGAAAATTACCCAATTTAAAACTTTTTCTGGAACTTTGTTTTTAAGTCTACTAAACTTCGATCTGGAAATTTTCCTATCCAAATGCACTCTCTTTTGCCAAACAATGTTTAAAGCCGATGATTGGATTGTTAGGAAGAGATGGTAGCTGGAGAATTTTCCCCGTCTACAGAGCAGTCAATATACACCAGGCACCTGTTCTTCACCTACATACTCGATTCTTCTGTACATTGCATGTGCATGGGGAAAAGCAGATTGACGTTTGCACTCACTGTTGACATTTTTTTTATACACCAAGCGTGCAACACTACCTGATGGCCTAAAAGTCCCATGAAAATACCACACGCAAACCCCAAGGAGTTCAGCGAAGATTCACCAGACTGATACCTGGGATGGCAGGAATGACGTATGAGGAGAGATTGGGACGATTGGGTTTGTACTCGCTGGAGTTTAGAAGAATGAGAGGGGATCTCATTGAAACTTATAAAATTCTAACAGACTAGATGCAGGAAGGACGTTCCCAATGGTCAGGGAGTCCAGAACCAGGAGTCACAGTCTAAGGATGAGGAGGAATTTCTTCACCCAGAGAGTGGTGAACCTGTGGAATTCTCTACCACAGAAGGCAGTAGAGGCCAATACATTAAATATATTCAAGGTGTTGGATATATTTCTTAAGGCTAAAGGGATCAAGCGATATGGGGAGCAGGCAGGGACAGGGTACTGAATTTGGATGATCAGCCATGATCGCATTGAATGGCGGAGCAGGCTCGAGGGGCAGAATGGCCTACTCCTGCTCCTATCTTCTATGTTTCTATAACCAAATCTCTATAAAGACTTGCATTTATAATGCCTGTGGTCTGCTCTGCGGTTCAATTTAATCCTCAAATTTTCGGTGTTGAACTGATCTTTGTAAATTGGAGGAATAAACTGCCTAACCTCAATGCGCATGACTTCATAACAAGAAATATTTTTAAATGTCAAGAGTAAATGCTCTTTGCATATTGTATGAAAAGCCCACATTGGGGAACAGCAGTTAATGGAAAATTAACTGCTTGTGTTACGGTTCAAGAAACTCACTTCGTGCTTGTGGCATGTGTTTCTTTTCTGCGGACCATCTGTCACCTGTGTATTTCTGATCGTGTACGCTGCTTTACCCTAATCCTCGATTCCCTATTTCTGTAACCAGCTCCAGCCCCACCCCACCCCTCACCCCCACCTTCAAACTCTCTTTTCCTCTACCTCTCCGTGCATCACCTCCATCCCTTTGCCCCACCATTAGTGGCCGTGCTTTCAGCAAGCTAGGCCCCACGCTCTGGAATTTGCTGCCTAAACCCCCTCCACCTCCCCGTCCTCATTTAAGGCTCTTTTTAAAACCCACCCGTTCGACCAAGCTTTCGATACCCCACAATCTCTCCTTTTGTGGCTCGGTGTGATTTTTGTCCGAGTACGTCTCTGAAGTGCCTTGGCTGAGCCCAAGATCAGATCAGCCATGGTCTCATTGAATGGCGGAGCAGGCTCGAGGGGCCAAATGGCCGACTCCTGCTCCTATTTCTTATGTTCTTATGGAACCTTTTTCAATGTTGAAAGCACTATATAAATGCAAGTTGTTGTTTTCAGCCTTGAAAGCAGACTACTGAGGTGACCTTAGAGATAAATAACTTGCATTTATATAGCGCTTTTTATGTCCTCAGGACATCCCAAAGCACTTCACAGAGGTGCTTTATGAAGTGTGTTCACTGTTGTAATGTAGGATACGCAGCAGCCACTTTGTGCACAGCAAGCTCCCACAAACAGCGATGAGATAATGACCAGATAATCTGTTTTGGTGGTGTTGGTTGGAATAATTAAGTATTGGCCAGGACACCGGGATAACTCTCCTGCTCTTCTTCCAATAGTGCCATGGGATCTTTTACAAGCACCCGAGGGCCTCAGTTTAACGTCCCATCTGAAAGACGGCACCTCCGACAGTGCAGCACACGCTCAGTACTGCACTGGGAAATGTCAGTCTGGATTATGCGCACAAACCCACGACCTTCTGACTCAGAGGTGAGTGTGTTAACACTGAGTCAAGGCTGACACCTAAGACAGTAAAGTTTTACAAAAAAGGTGATTTGGAACACACCTGAAAATAAATTGCGACTGGCGGACAAGGAACCAAAGGTTGTAACTCACAAAATGGTAGTTAGAACTGATGTCAGGAAGTACAAAGAGCGATAAGTACATGCAATGGATTTCCATGTAGAGTTGTGGAGTCAGAGTCATACGGCACAGAGGGAGGCCATTCGGCCCATCGAATCCGTGCCCGCTCTCTGCAGAGCAATCCAGTCAGTCCCATTCCCCCGCTCTATCCCCGTAGCCCTGCAAGTTTATTTCCCTCAAGTGCCTATCCAGTCTCCCCTTGAAAACACTGAGTGTCTCCGCTTCCACCACTTCCGTCGGCAGCGAGTTCCAGGTCCTCACCACTCGCTGCATAAAAGTTTTTCCTCACATCCCCCCTGTATCTCTTGCCCAAAACCTTAAATCTGTGTCCCCTAGTCCTTGTACCATCAACTAGTGGGAACAGCCTTTCCCCGTCTAGCCTATCCAAACCCGTCATAATCTTGTACACCTCTATCAAATCACCCCTCAACCCCCTTTGCTCCAATGAAAACAAATCCAGCTTCTCCAACCTGTCCTTGTAGCTAAGATCCCCCAACCCCGGAACCATTCTGGTAAATCTCCTCTGCACCCTCTCAAGGGCCTTCACATCCTTCCTAAAGTGTGGTGACCAGAACTGGACGCAATACTCCAGTTGTGGCCTAACCAGCGCTTTATAAAGGTTCAGCATAGCTTCACTACTTTTGTACTCAATACCTCTATTTATGAAGCCCAAGATCCCATATGCTTTGCTAACCACTCTCTCAATATGTCCTGCCACCTTCAGGGACCTATGCACATTAACTCCCAGGTCCCTCTGTCCCCGCACACTCTTTAAAACTGTGCCATTAAGTGTATATTGCCTCTCCCTGTTCCTTCTGTCAAAATGCATCACCTCACACTTCTCTGTATTAAATTCCATCTGCCACTTGTCTGCTAGCCTTTCCCATTACAGGCAGGATGTGATTGCACTAGAGACGGTACAGAGGAGATTTACGAGGATGTTGCCAGGGCTGGAGAATTTTAGCTATGAGGAAAGATTGGATAGGCTGGAGTTGTTTTCCTTGGAACAGAGGAAACTGAGGGGAGACTTAATTGAGGTGTATAAAATTATATGAGGCCTAGATAGTGGATGGGACTTAGTTCCCTTAGCAGAAGGGTTAATAACCAGGGGGCATAGATTTAAAGTAATCGGTAGAAGGATTAGAGGGGAATTGAGGAGAACCTTTTCACCCAGAGGGTGCTGGGGGCCTGGAAAACTCTGCCTGAAAGAGCGGAAGAAGCAGAAACCCTCATCACATTTAAACAGTACTTGGATATGAACTTGAAGTGCCTTAGCCTGCGAGGCTATGGACCAAGAGCTGGCAAGTGGGATTAGGCTGGATAGCTCTTTTTCAACCGTCACGGACATGATGGGCTGAATGACCTATTTACGTGCCTTAAATTTCTATGATCCTAACTGTTTGCCATCATCCATCCCCCCCCCCAAAGTTTGGTGTCATCGGCAAATTTAGAAATTCTACTCTGTATTCCAATATCCAATAATATATATATATATCTCAAAAAAAAGCAGTGGCCCCAGCACTGACCCTTGGGGAACACCACTGTCTACCATCCTCCAGTCTGAAAAACAGCCATTTACCACAACTCAATAGCAAAATACTGCGGATGTTGGAAATCCGAAATAACAGAAAACGCTGGAAAAACTCAGCAGGCCAGGCAGCATCTGTAGAGAGAGAAACGGAGTCAACGTTTCAGGTCGAAGACCCTTCATCAGAACTTTACCACAACTCGCTGTTTTCTGTTCTTAAGCCAACTCCTTATCCAAGCTGCCACTGACCCACCTATTCCACGAGCCTCAATTTTGTGGTACTTTGTCAAATGCCTTCCTAAAATCCATGTAGACAACATCCATTGCATTCCCTTCATCAAGCTTCCCCGTTACTTCATCAAAAAATTCAATTAGATTAGTCAAACATGATCTGACTTTTACAAATCCTTGTTGGCTCACCTTAATTAGCTTAAGCCTCTCCCAAGTGCCTGTTAGTTTTTCCCTTGATTATTGTTCTAAAACTTTACCCACCACTGATGTTAAACTAACCGGCCTGTAGTTACTAGGATTGTCCTTACACCCTTTCTTGAACAATGCTGTCACAACTGCCACTTTCCAATCCTCAGGCACCTCCCCCGCATCGAGGGAAGATTGGAAAATTATGGCAAGCCCTTCCGCTATCTCCTCCCCCAATTCCCTTAGCAACCTGGGATGCAATCCATCTGAACCAGGTGACTTATCCACTCTAAGCATACCCAGCCTTTCTAGTACATCCTGTCTATCAATTTTCACCCCTTCCATTGCTTCTACCGATATTTTGTCAGCATCCACCTCCTTCTAAACACCGATACAAAGTACTCTGAGTATTCTAGCCTTGCCCTGCATCTCTAAGCATACATCACCTTCTTTGTCCCGAATAGGCCCCACCCCGCCTCTTACTCCCCACTTACTGTTTACAGGCCAGTAGAAGATTTTTGGGTTCACTTTTATGTTAACCGCCATTCTACTCTCATATTCTCTCTTTGCCAATCTTATTTTCATCTTCACTTCCCCTCTCCACTTATTGTATTTGGTCTGGTTCTCCCTTGAAGAATTCACCTGACATTCATCATACACCCTCTTTTTTGTTTCATCATCTTCTCTATCTCCCTCGTCATCCAAGGAGCCCTTGCTTTGGTTCCCTTACCCTTCCCTCTTGTTGGAATGTACCTAGCCTGTACTTGGAACATCTCCTCCTTAAAGATCACCCATTGTTCCGTTACAGTTTTTCCTGTCAGTCTTTGGTTCCATTTTACCCTGGCTAGATCCTTTCGCATCCCATTGAAGTTAGCCCTATTCCAGTTTAGAAGGAGGCAAAGATCCCAGAACCATTTAACAATTGTGATTCTGGAATGCAATACTTGATAAACTCAACTCAGAAATAAGAAAGTTGATACAGAATTTACTAAAAGTAAATGTTTATATGCTGCCATAATAAAACACACAGCATATTTTCTTTGAAGAGTTGAATAGCGTGCAGACCGCAAGTGACTTTCAGAAATAAATGATGCATTAGCTCAAAAGCCTGGAGATTGTAAAACTAAACAGCCAATGACATACTTTTGAAGTGCAGTCGCTGTTGTAATGTAGGAAATGCGGCAGCCAATTTGAGCACAGCAAGCTCCCACAAACAGCAGAGATAAATGACCAGATAATTTGTTTTTAAGGTTTCGGTTGAGGGATAAATGTTGGCCAAGATACCAGGAGAAAACTCCCCTGCTCTTCTTCGAATAGTACCATGGGATCTTTTACAGCAACCTCAAGACCAAAGCCATTTTCTTCGGGCCCTGTCACAAACTCCATTCCCTCTCTGGCCACTATTACGCTGAACCAGACTGTTCACATAGAAACATAGAAGATAGGAGCAGGAGTAGGCCATTCGGCCCCTCGAGCCTGCTCCGCCATTCAATGAGATCACGGCTGATCATCCAAATTCAGTACCCTGTCCCTGCCTTCTCCCCATATCCCTTGATCCCTTTAGCCTTAAGAAATATATCTAACTCCTTCTTGAATATATTTAATGAATTGGCCTCAACTGCCTTCTGTGGTAGAGAATTCCACAGGTTCACCACTCTCTGGGTGAAGAAATTCCTCATCCCACCCCTTATCTTTAGACTGGGACCCCTGGTTCTGGACTCCCCGGCCATCAGGAACATCCTTCCTGCGTCTAGTCCTGTTAGAATTTTATAAGTTTCAATGAGATCCCCTCTCATTCTTCTAAACTCCAGCGAATATAAGCCTAATCGAACCAATCTCTCTTCATACGTCATTCCTGCCATCCCAGGTATCAGCCTGGTGAATCTTCGCTGAACTCCCTCCCTGGCAAGAACATCCTTCCTCAGATAAGGTGATCAAAACTGCACACAATACTCCAGGTGTACAACCTCAGCATCTTATTTAACCTGGAGCAGAGCTTCCGACCTTGTCCGCCCAGCCTCAGTTTATCTGTCGCTGAAACCCTCATCCATGCTTTTTTTTTTAAACCTCCAGACTCGACTATTCCAACGCTCTCCTGGGCAGTCTCCCATCTTCGACCCTCCTTAAACTTAAGCTCATCCAAAACTCTGCTGCTCATATTCTAACTCGCACCAAGTCCCATATACCTATCACCCAATTTAAATTCAGTTAATTAAATAAATCTGGAATAAAAATCTAGTATCAGGTTTGTCGTAAAAACCCATCCGCCGTCCTTACCCGGTCTGGCCTATATGCGACTCCAGACCCACAGCAATGTGGTTCACTCTTAACTGCCCTCTGAAATGGCCCAGCAAGCCAATCAGTTGTAACAAACCGCTACAAAAAACAATAAGAATAAAACCAGACGGACCACCTAGCATTGGCCTAGGCACCGGCTTCGGACATGGCAAAGGCACACCCAGCCCAGCCGACCCTGCAAAGTCCTCCTCACTAACATCTGGGGACTTGTGCCAAAATTGGGAGAGCTGTCCGACAGACTGGTCAAGCAACAGCCTGACATCGTCATACTCACAGAATCAGACCTTTCAGCCAATGTCCCAGACTCCTCCATCACATCCCTGGGTATGTCCTGTCCCACCGGCAGGATAGATCCACCAGGGGTGGCGGCACAGAGGTATACAGTGGGGAGGGAGTGGCCCTGGGAGTAAGGTTGCGAAGGGGTGGAAAGTTTCGGGTAAACTTCCGGAAATTTTCCACGGGAAGTTTAGCTTGGGAATTTTGCCCAAAAAAGCACATGCTAGCATAATATTGTTTTTTTTTTTGTATTTCTTTCATTTTTTTTTCCCCACAGGTCCTCTCTTAAAATTACTAAGAGATGGAATCTTAATTAAGGAATTTCTTAATCAATATATGTTTATCTTCTTACTTGGCTTGTTTTAATAATTACAAGTTTTGTGTGTGACTGCGAACAAATGTGTCCTGATTGGGTGGATGAGCGATTAGCTCCCTCTATTGGTGATATAGCGTCGCGCGTGCACAGGTCATGCTTCCATCACATGGAGCATCAGGAAAAATTTACTCACCCTGTTGCAATCGTGCTGATCGACCGCAGTTCGGCACAGAGACGAATGCCCTTTATTTCTCTGCATAAAACAATGCCACGTTTACCGTCAGATGTGTGGAAGCATTTTACCCCAGGCATTAAAGATGGAAAGACTGTGTACATGTGCAAACACTGTACAAAGCCATATGTAAGGAATGCCACAAAGATGCAGCAGCATTTATCCAAATGCAACAACTTCACTCAAACCTCACAGCAGTCAGCTCAGAGTTCCTCTGCTTCCATTCAAAAAGATGATGGTTCACATTCAGCATCAGGCTCCTTATCATCAGCAACTCCTGCCCACTTGGAAGGTTCTTTGATACAATAGATAACCATAGCCAGAAGAATGCAGATGAGTGCCTTGCTCGAGCTGTATATGCGACAGGCTCACCCCTCATGCTCACAGCCAATGTGTATTGGAAGAGATTTTTCAATGTTATTCGCCCTGCATACTGTCCTCCCACCAGACATGCTTTGTCTACTTATTTGCTGGAGGCTGAGTATAACAGAGTCCAAGGAAAGCTCAAAGAAACGATAGAAATGACAGACTGTGTTGCAGTTATCTCAGATGGGTGGTCAAATGTACGCGGGGAGGGCATCATAAACTACATCGTCTCCACTCCTCTCCCAGTGTTCAAGAGCACAGACACGAAGGACAACAGACACACAGGCACATACATTGCTGATGAGCTGAAAGCGGTCATCAACGATCTTGGATCACAAAAGGTCTTTGCAGTAGTTACTGACAATGCTGCGAATATGAAGGCTGCTTGGGCTCAAGTGGAGGAGGCCTACCCTCATATTACGTCAATTGGGTGCGCAGCTCATGGGCTCAACCTGCTCCTCAAGGACATCATGGGTTTGAGAACCATGGAAACACTGTACAAGAGAGCCAAGCAAGTTGTTAAGTATGTCAGGGGAAAACAGGTAGTTGCAGCAACCTACAACTCCAAGCAAATGACAAAGAACAAGAACACCACACTGAAGCTGCCCAGGAACACTAGATGGGGTGGCGTTGTCATAATGTACAACAGCCTTCTGGAGGGTAAGGAGTCGCTGCAAGAAATGGCAATATCCCAGTCTGGGGATATGGAAACCACCATCAAGAAAATACTGCTGGATGATGTGTTTTGGGAGAGAGTGGTTAGCAGCCTTAAACTACTCTCACCAGTAGCATCTGCAATTGCTCAGATTGAAGGAGATGACACTGTCTTGTCAGATGTTCTCAGGCTTTTTGCTGATTTAAAAGAACAAATCCGCATTGCCCTACCCACATCCCTGCTGCTCAAAGCAGAGGAGAAGGCAATTGTTCAATTCATACAGACGCGTCGAGAATTTTGTGTCAAGCCGATTCATGCTGCAGCATACATGCTGGACCCAAAGCATGTTGGGAGACCATTACTTTCTGGAGAACAGATCGACAGCGCTTACAGTGTGATTTCTACCCTCTCACACCATCTCAATCTGGATGTGGGCAAAGTTCTGGGAAGTCTGGCAAAGTTCTCTACCAAGCAAGGTCTTTGGAATGGGGACGGAATATGGGAATCATGCAAACATATCAGTGCACATACCTGGTGGAAGGGACTTTGTGCATCTGAGGCCCTGTCACCTATTGCATCGGTGATACTCCAAATCCCACCTTCATCAGCGGCCTCTGAACGAAACTGGGTCACTTTTTGGGAATACGCATACAAAGGTGCGCAACAGGCTGACTAACGAGAGTGGAGAAACTGGTGGCTATCCGGGCGAACCTACAACTTATTGAGCCAGATACAGAAGTGTCCACCACACAGCTAGACAGTGACACAGAGGAGGAAATGGACATGTCGGAGCCAGAGTCAGAGAATCAGGAGGAGCAATGAGGAGTAGAAGACTCAAAAGGGACAAAATAAGGACAAATTACAGGCTAAATAAGCTGACGCTCTTTTTATTTTATTTTAGATGGGTCTTTTTTGTGGGGGTTCAATAAAGTTCAAAATTATAACCTAAATAAAGTTTTGAAAGCCTGTTTGTATTTGTATTGAACAGTATGTCTATTTTGATAACAAAGATAATATACGGGTCAGAGACAAAAACCATCAGTGTGCAAAAGAACTCAAAATTCCCATAAATTCCCAAAATTCCCATGGAAAGTTTCCTCTTTTAAAAATTCCCAGAATTTTGCAACCCTACCTGGGAGTCCTCAACATTGACTCCGGACCCCATGACGTCAGGTCAAGCATGGGCAAGGAAACCTCCTGCTGATTACCACCTACCGCCCTCCCTCAGCTGATGAATCAGTACTCCTCCATGTTGAACACCACTTGGAAGAAGCACTGAGGGTAGCAAGGGCACAGAATGTACTCTGGGTGGGGGACTTCAATGTCCATCACCAAGAGTGGCTCGCTAACACCACTACTGACCGAGCTGGCTGAGTCCGGAAGGACATAGCTGCCAGACTGGACCTGGGCAGGTGGTGAGAGAACCAACACGAGGGGAAAACCTACTTGACCTCGTCCTCACCAATCTACCTGTCGCAGATGCATCTGTTCATGACAGCATTGGTAACAGTGACCACCGCAAAGTCCTTGTGGAGACAAAGTCCCGTCTTCACACTGAGGATACCCTCCATTGTGTTGTGTGGCACCACTACTGTGCTAAATGGGATAGATTCAGAACAGATCTAGCAGCTCAAAATTGGGCATCCATGAGGCGCTGTGGGCCATCAGCAACAACAGAATTACATTCCACCACAATCTGTAACCTCATGGCCTGGCATATCCCTTACTCTACCATTACCATCAAGGAGTGTAGAAGAGCATGCCAGGAGTAGCACCAGGCGTACCTAAAAATGAGGTACCAACCTGGGGAAGCTGCAACACTGAACTACATGCATGCTAAACAGCGGAAGCCGCATGCTATAGACAGAGCTAAGTGATCCCACAATCAATGGATCAGATCAAAACTCTGCAGTCCTGTCACATCGTGAATGGTGGTGGGCCATTAAACAACTAACGGGAGGAGGAGGCTCCATGAATATCCCCACCCTCAATGATGGTAGAGCCCAGCACGCAAGTGCAAAAGACAAAGCTGATGCGTTTGCAACCATCTTCAGCCAGAAGTGCCGAGTGGATGATCCACATGTGGTCGGAAGCTCATCTCGGGGTCAAATATGACCTCTCCTCATTTAAGACCCTTTTTAAAACCTGCCTTTTTGACCAAGCTTTTAGTTACCTGTCCTAATAACTCCTTTGGCTCGGTGTCAAATTTTATCTGATTACACTCCTGTGAAGCAACTTGGGAAGTTTTCCTATGTTAAAGGCATTATCTGAACACAAGTTGTTGTTTTTGTACAAAGCTTCAGTCAGAAACTGCACGTGTGACTCGATGCTAAATATAAAATCAGTTCATTGTTTAAGCAGAAGCAATGAAGTGCCTGTTCAGACCAGTAATTCGGCAATTACTGGAACAAGTGTTTCTACTTTTTCAAAATTTCAATACAAATTTGTCAACATGTAAACACAACTAATTTGGCACAGCTCTTAATTCAGTACAATGGCACATTTAAACCCTAACTGCAGTATGGAGCAATGCTCCATTTTCAGTTCTTTTCCAACACTGGTCCCAACAAAAATGCAAGCATCCCATCTCATTATAATCAATGTCCCCTCTAAGCAGTAGTGGGAAAAGTCCCACGCAGGCACTCACCAGATTTCTGTTAACCAAAGGTATTAAGGGATATGGGCCAAAGGCGGGTATATGGAGTTAGGTCACAGATCAGCCATGATCTCATGGCAGAACAAGAACAAGGGCAGCAGGTGCATGGGAACACCAGCACCTCCAAGTCTCACACTATCCTGACTTGGAAATATATCGGCCGTTCCTTCACCGTCGCTGGAGCAAAATCCTGGAACTCCCTCCCTAACAGCACTGTGGGAGCACCTTCACCACACGGACTGCAGCGGTTCAAGGCGGCGGCTCACCACCACCTTCTCAAGGGCAATTAGGGATGGGCAATAAATGCTGGCCTTGCCAGCGATACCCACATCCAGAACGAGTTAAAAAAAAAAACAGGCTCGAGGGGCTAAATGGCCTACTCCTGTTCCTATGTTCGCCATTGTAAATAATGCGCATGCGCGGAAATTTAAAGGGACCACGAACTAAAAGAAACAGGCTGCGCAGAACAAAGCATAGCTTACAGGGAACATTGATTATAACAGAACAAAAAATGTACAAGGGTCTCCCACATGATGCTACATACCTAGAGCTCAATCAGATGAGAGACAGGCGACAATATTCTCTGCTGTCACTTTCAATATATGTACATTTTTAATGATCTTCTCTTCACAGCTCTGTATGACATTATTTATACACTATGCTACACTAAATAGGAAAAAGGCAGTTTTAGCTTTCCAGGTCCCCAGCAAAACTGAAATAAAAACAGAAAATGCTGGAAACACTCAGCGGGTCAGGCAGCATCGAGGAGAGAGAAACAGAGCTAACGTTTCAGGTCGATGACCCTTCGTCAGAACTGGAAAAAGTTGGAAATGGAACAGGTTTTTAAGCAAGTGCAGGGGCAGGGAGAGGGGGGAGGGGAGGAAAGAACAAAAGGGAAGGTCTGTGATAGGATGGAAGGCAGGAGAGATTAAAAGACAAAAGGGATGATGGTGTGAGGCAAACGGAGATGGTAATGGGACAAGAAACAAAAGATGACTCTAGATAAAGTGTAAATGGCAATGGCAGAATGATCGACAGTTGCCATGAGAGAGAGAAAAAAAAGATAGGGGCAGAAGTTATGGTCTGAAATTATTGAACTCTATGTTGAGTCCAGAAGGCTGTAAAGTGCCTAATCGAAAGATGAGGTGCTGTTCCTCGAGCTTTATTGGAACAGTGCAAGAGGCCGAGGACGGAGAGGTCAGAGTGGGAGTGGAGCGGAGAATTAAAGTGACAGGCGGCCGGAAGCTCGGGGTCACCCTTATGGAATGAACGGAGGTGTTCCGCAAAGTGGTTACCCAATCTGCGTTTGGTCTCTCCAATGTAGAGACCACCGCATGGTGAGCAGCGAATACAGTATACTAGATTGCTTTTGTCCCCAGTAAACCTCTTGGCTTAGCTCACCACCCAGAAGCAGTGTGCAGCCAACAGAGGTATGTCCCTTCTTACAAACAGCCCAAGGTCCTGCATTGCAGCATCCTTTCTTACTCCCTGCAGATTACAACATTTTGCTCCAAAGCAAGCCGCCACCCTGAAAATGTAGCTCGTCTTGTGGCCTCCAAGTTCACTTAGGTTCCATTGAGGCCAAAGCCAACCTACCTCGCACATCCAGACTTGCTGCTCTTATATTTATTGAATTTCCTTAACTTCAGTGGCAAACAGCCATTTGTCATTAAAAGAACAATCATATCCAAGGGCTAAAATGTTTTGGGTAGTTTGGATGCTCAGAGTCCTATCTCCAGGAAGGAATACAGTGGTGTTCCCCAGGGGTCGGTTCTAGGACCACTGCTTTTCTTGATATATATTAATGGCTTAGACTTGGCTGTACAGGGCACAATTTCAAAATTTGCAGATGACACAAAACTTGGAAGTACAGTAAACACTGAGGAGAATAGTGATAGACTTCAAGAGAACATAGACAGGCTGGTGGAATGGGCAGACACGTGGCAGATGAAATTTAACGCAGAAAAGTGCGAAGTGATACATTTTGGTAGGAAGAACGAGGAGAGGAAATATAAACTGAAGGGTACAATTCTAAAGGGGGAGCATGAACAGAGAGACCTGGGGGTATGTGCGCACAAATCGTTGAAGGTGGCAGGGCAGGTTGAGAAAGTGGTTAAAAAAGCTTACGGGATCCTGGGCTTCATAAATAGAGGCATAGAGTACAAAAGCAAGGAAGTAATGACGAACCTTTATAAAACACTGGTTCAGCCTCAACTGGAGTATTGTGTCCAATCCTGGGCACCGCACTTTAGGAAGGATGTGAAGGCCTTAGAGAGGGTGCAGAAAAGATTGACGAGAATGATTCCAGGGATGAGGGATTTCAGTTACGTGGATAGACTGGAGAAGCTAGGGTTGTTCTCCTTAGAGCAGGGAAGGTTGAGAGGAGATTTGATAGAGGTGTTCAAAATCATGAGGGGTCTGGACAGAGTAGATAGAGAGAAACTGTTCCCATTGGCAGAAGGGTCGAGAACCAGAGGACACAGATTTAAGGTGATTGGCAGAAGTACCAAAGGCGACATGAGGAAAAACCTTTTTACGCAGCGAGTGGTTAGGATCTGGAATGCACTGCCTGAGGGTGGTGGAGGCAGATTCAATCGTGGCTTTCAAAAGTGAATTGGATAAGTACCTGAAGGAAAAACATTTGCAGGGCTCCGGGGAAAGGGCGGGGGAGTGGGACTAGCTGAAGTGCTCTTGCAGAGAGCCGGCACGGGCTCGACGGGCCGAATGGCCTCCTTCTGTGCTGTAACCATTCTATGATTCATAAAAGGCTATCTGTCAAAGACTAGACACAAAAAAAAGTATACCCTCAAAATGTAACAGAGGGGTCATTCAAAACAAGCACCAATTTCTCTGCTTCATTGTAAATGACCTACACATTAAAATTAAACACTACAAGTAATGAGCTAGTATAGTCCCCACCACTTAAAGCGCCTACGTTTAAAACGGGCAGTTGCTTATATCGGCCAAAAGTGCTAACCATTTGCATGGTTGTCAATTTCAAAGTTACCAGTTATGAAGTCTTAAGCGCTCCATTTATTCTGGGCAGAAACAGTTGTATTAAGGGTCTCTGACCATTTATCGGAAGGCAAAGACCCAAGAGAGAAAAAAACTTTGCCAATTCCAGAAAATCTCTGACAGTTTTCTCTCCCAAGGCACCCAAGCAAGCTCCAGGAGACAATTTTGTATTAGTTTCGATGTTGGCATCAGTGCCTGGCCCTCTCGTGGAAATGATTAGAGCACCCAATGGATTCACCGTCTCAATGTACTTAGGAACCTGGATCATTGATATCCATCGCCAGCGTCCCAATGGTCACAGTCACCTTAGCTGCAGGTGTCAGTGAATTGGAAAAAAAAAAGTACGCCGTGGCACATTTCACTGGATACAAGTACAGTACTTTCCTACTACTGCTGTCAGGATTGCTGTTTCTCACCAGTTCCTTGTTTCATTTACACATTGACAGACAGAATTGCTACGGCTCCCTATAATATCACCATAACTTGAAATCAACTCTACCGCGTTGTATCGGCCATCGCGTATAGCGAATCCACCCACGATGAGCAGTGGGGACTGTGCTTACCGTATCAAAAGCACAACAGGGGAGTCCCTACCAAGGAATGCAACTCGCTCTACAGGCCTCTGCTGCAACTGCAGAAAGTGATCGACACTGCAGCAGTGCATGGAAACATTTAATATTCCATTAAAACAGCCAAGTATTTTTTTCAAAACAGGTTTTAACCACACTCAAACATCACCTAATCGGTGTCTTACAAAAATTCCCTTCAAAGTTTTTACAAAAAAAAACTTAAAGTAATCATTAGCCTATGGCACTTTAATCTTGTGTCAGATTGTGTCAAATGCAGCACTGAATCAATTGGCGACACGGATTATAGTCAGCAAAAACACCTGGCTGTACATCAAGGTGGCAACGCATTTGGCAAAGGTTTTCTCCCCTCTCCCAATGCAGATATGGCGTACTTCGTGTGAAGACCCAAGACTGCTCCTTCTCAGTCCCCTTCCCACCGAAAAAAACTGTAATTCAGGAAAATTACATTTTTAAGATATCGTTACGATGCTTTTTCTACGCTAACATTTAGTTTAAAGGAACTGTTGACTGAACTTGTATTTAAAGAATGCTTTTATCATAGAACGTTCCCAAAGCATTTCACAGCAGCGTTATCAGGCAATACTTGACATCGAGTCGCACAAGGGGATATTAGGACAGGTGACCAAAAGCTTGGTGAAAGAGGTAGGTTTTAAAGAGCGACTTAAAGGAAGAGGGGTTTAGGGAGGGAATTCCAGAGCTTAGGGCCTCGGCAGCTGATGCACGGCCACCAATGGTGCAGTGATGAAAATCGGGGATGTGCAAGAGGCCAGTATTTTACCAACATGTAAAATGGCCAGAATATGGAATCAAACATTATGCTGATATACGACTTTGCATCTTAATATTGAACATCGCCCTGGTAGCAGTGATGCTAACAAGCATCAGTTGTACCAAATGACATCCAACTGGCATCTACCCAACAATTTCAATGTCCTATCTTCCTATAGCTTGTAAGCATTAAACATTGCCCCTCATCTGTGCAGTGAATCTCCACAACAGTGGGAACAGAAATGGTGTTTCAACAAGCTTTAAAATACCAAAATACAGAAGGGTTATTGAAAAGCTGTACACGCCACAAATTTCACGTCGGTGTTCCATTGTCGAGCCCGCCCTCGGTGTAAATCTGCAGTCGGAGTAGATACGGCACCAACCAAATTTGGCCCATTTGCTGAACCATTTCCAGTAAGAGGCATGAAATTTGCAGTTTAAAGAAAGAACTTGCATTTATATGGCGCCTCTCACGTCTTCGGGCAAGTTCCAAAGTGCTGCGCAGCCAATGAATTACTTTTGTTACGTCTGCACACAGCAGGTTCTCATAAACAGCCATGTGATATGACCGGCTGACCTGTTTCTCGTGGTGTTTGATGACAGACAAATGTTGGCCAGGCTACTGAGAGAACTCCCAGTGTTGTCTTCCAATAGTGCCAAAGGATCTTTTACGCTCACCTGAACAGTCAGACTTGACATCTGAAAGATGGCACCTCCACCAATACAGCACTCCGTCAGTACCTCACTCCAGTATCGTCCGAGATAGCAGCCTCAAATTCCAGAGCTGAGCTTGAACCCAGGACCTCCTGGAGGGGGCAAGGGTGCTACCCACTGAGCCAAACGGACACGTTGCACCAATTTATGGGCTCGGAGCTTCTCTATTTTTCCAGGGGAGTGGGGGGGGGGGGGGGGGGGGGGAGGAGAGATGGGGCAGCAGAACACGAAGGAATGGGAGTAAACAATCTTTACCCAGCACATACCATCTTCATATTACCCACAATCAACTTCACTGGAATATAAAATGAGGCTATCTTTAGATCTTAAAAGTTTATTGCAAAATTTGTGTAATTTAAACTTACTTCTAAATTCTAACTCCGGGGTGGGGAGTAAGAGAGAGGAGGCATATATTGGGAACAATTTACAGAACATGAATAGGGATGTGACCAATGTTCCCTTTCATTTTTTTTGGGTGCGGGGCCAAGCAGCATTCAAAATGTCGCGCATGCTTTTAAATTTCCTATTTAAAAGCCGGTGAACCGGCTGCGCGGGAGCTGCGGAGCGCTGGGTGGCTGCGCAGCTTAAAGGGAACACTGGATGTGACTACAACAGATTCTATACACGTCACCAGACACTGTTGTGAATCTGAAGAGAGAATTGCTGTATTGCAGGTTTGTTGATCCCACCAGAACATTGCTGCAGTGTCACTGGAGGCCAACGTGTGAGGAAAACAAATAACTGCGCGCAGCAAACAAGCTCACGTAGAGAAGATGTTTTCACTTGTGTGTGAGACCCGAATTAATGGCCATAATATAAGATAGCACTAATAAATCCAATAGGGAACCCAGGAGAAACTTCTTTACCCAGAGAGTGGTGAGAATGTGGAACTCGCTACCACAGGGAGTGGTTGAGGCGAATATTATCGATGCATTTAAGGGGAGGCTAGATAAGCACAATGGAGAAAGAAATGAGTCATATTGATAGTGTGAGATGAAGAGGATGGGAGGAGGCTCGTGTGGAGCATAAACACTGGCACGGACCTGTTGGGCCAAATGGCCTGTTTCTGGGCTATAAATACTTTGTAATACAGCCCAGAAACTTCAGCATCAGCTCTGTACATTTTGCTCACTCAGAAGGCTGCAAACACATGGAAGCTTCGTTTACCCATTAATGCGCAAGGATCTTTACCAAAAGCTTTATAGGATTGCCGCCCATCCAGCAGTCATACAAACTCACAATGCAAGAACACACACACAGCAACGTAGAGAGTGAAAAAAACAAACAGGTTTTCCCTTCCCAGGCACTGGATGTAAATCTAAAATGATGGTACAGCCGGTGTCTTTTGACGTGAAGTTGCTAAATTCAAATTATACGTTCATTCAAAATGAAATGGTGCAAAATTTCCTCCTGTGTCGTTTTGTTTAAATTGCTTAATTTGAAATACTGGTTAATTTAAATTTTCATCACAAAACAATTTTGAATCAACAGGAAGGGACGGTATACATATGGGACTACAAGGTGTAATTTCTGTTAATGAATGGGAAATGACACATCTTGACACTATGCAATCAGGGACTAGTGAGAATTCAATAATTTATAGACCACTATAATCACAGCCATTAGGAACACTACAATCACCAGATCACACATATCTATTTGCCACTGAAGTGGGTATTTGCCCTGTTTTGGCATTTCTAAAAATAAATCTAGCAAAGTGCATTTCCATCCAATACAACAACCTGCATGGCACACATTACAGCACAGATCATTGTAAAGCAACTTGTGAGCAAGACAACGGCAACCAGAAGGAACATACTTTTGCTCTGAAGGACTCATCAAACACAAGTCACATTTTTGCATCAAAACCAAAATAATTAGGGAATAGATGGCACAGTAGGTCTTTCTCCTCCAGGAGAGGACTCCGAGTTCTAGCAGTGTTTGTGCTTTACGCACTCCACGGGCAAGCTTCAGGGGTAAGAGTGTTACACTGAGCCAAACTGATATTTGGATCCACAAATAAAAAGAATATTTTATATAGAGAATAACCATAGTGCTGCTGGGGATTGTCTCAACAGGGTAGATGCTGAGAGACTGTATTACCTGGCTGGAGAGACTAGAATAGGGGTCACAGTCTCAGGATAAGGGGTCGGCCATTTAGGGCTGAGATGAGGAGGAATTTCTTCACTCAAAGGATTGTGAATCTTTGGGAATTCTCTACCCCAGAGGGCTGTGGGTGCTCTGTCGTTGAGACAGAGAGCGATAGATTTTTGGATACTAAGGGACTCAAGGGAAATGGGGATAGCACGAGAAGGTGGAGTTGAGGTAGATGATCAGCCATGATCTCATTGAATGGCGGAGCAGGCTCGAAGGACCGAATGGCCGACTCCTGCTCCTATATATCTCATATATATATATTCTTAAGTTCTCTACGGGTCCTACATGCTTAGACAATCTCAATCTAGAGCCCAAAATTTGGCACAAATTGATGTTAAACTGCCAATCTCATCACATTTTTATATTACTTGAAATGGTTTAATCAATCCCTATTAGTGCTGAATGTACACCAACTGCAGATTTATACGGGTTTAGCAACGGAAACTTGTGTAAGCATGGCTCCAAAGAACATGTTCTCCGGCATGTCAAACCTTCCACAATTTTAACCCCCCACCCCCCCCCCCCCCCGTCTTCTCTTCTCAAGAGAAAGATGACGCAGGGGTGGTCAATTTTTGCTCGTATGTTATTCCCTTAAGTTCTGTGGTCAACCATGCAGCCCTGCTCTGTACCCCAATAACTCTATCCTTTTTGAAATAGGGAAGCCAAAACTGCACACAGAACTACAACAGCGTTGTACAAATTGACATCTTCCATGCACCGTGGCGTCCTATTTCATAAGTCGAGGTGGCAATGACTGACCCCCGTTACACAGATTGATATACTCAGCCATTACTTTTCTTATGTAAAAGCATCCAGGTTGAGAGTTTTTGGATAGTCTTGGGAATGTGCTGCGTACAATAGTATCTTCAAGGTAAAATGGTAATCTGCTTGCAAGGACATATATATTTACTGTACAAGCATCTTTTAATCCAGCATACTGAAAATATCAGAAATTCTCCACATAATCATCACACTATTAACTTCCCATTTTATTCCTATAAAAATATTACCAAATATTTCAGAAACACGCATTAGAAGTGTTAGCCGTGGCTCAGTGGGTCGCACTCTCTCTCACCTCTGAGTCAGAAGGTCGTGGGTTCAAGTCCCACTCCAGAGACTTGAGCACAAAAATCCAGGCTGACACTCCAGTGCAGTGCTGAGGGAGCGCTGCACTGTCAGAGGTGCTGTCTTTCGGATGAGACGTTAAACCGAGGCCCCGTCTGCCCTCTCGGGTGGACGTAAAAGATCCCATGGCACTATTTTGAAGAGGAGCAGGGCAGTTCACCCCAGTGTCCTGGGGCCAATATTTATCCCTCAATCAACATCGCTAGAACAGATTATCTGCTCATTATCACATTGCTGTTTGTGGGAGCTTGCTGTGCGCATATTGGCTACTGTTTTTCCTGCATTACAACAGTGACTACACTTCAAAAAAAACTTCATTGGCTGTGAAGCGCTTTGGGACGTCCAGTGGTCACGAAAGGCGCTATATAAATGCAAGTCTTTCTTTTCTTTCTTTTTATTCTTCCTATCTCTCCACTATTTTTTTCTCCAATGTCTTCTCACGCTGCAGCCAATAGAATTCAGCGCGCAAACACAACTTCAGTACATTTTACTCACTCTCTTGAGACTCCTGAAAGTTAACATAACATAATTTTCCTATCTGGTGCACACCATACTGAAACAGCCAGCTGTATTTTCTGCCAAAGAGGGGTACTGGCAGAAATAAGATCATATTTTCATTGTTCTGCTTCTGTAAGACCTCGCTAACACATTCTCCGTGTGTTGCTGACAGATAATAAGCAGAATGAATTACAGTACGTGATAAATTGAGGTCGAAGTGCCTTGCCACTGGAACTATTGCCAACAGAACTTTACATAATGTTTAACCAGTTTTTAGTAGCACAGTACATCACTCCATCCCCACATGTTGTTTGTGACAAACTGTCTTTTCCCAGAGGATTACATATCCCAGAGGCTTACAGCCAGCTCTCGCTTTTAAACTTTACGTCACTAAAAACGGAGGAACACCAGGGAAAAATCCCTGTACAGAACATGCGGTCACCAACATGTCACTGTTTAAAATCAACTTCCAACAGCACACGTACCATTATATAGCTGGATCACAATGAAAAGAAAAAAAAAAGTTAACGTATTTAAACAGAATTGATTATTTATTAAATGAAGCCTGCAATCACTTAAGGGCTGCTAACCAATTAACTAACTGACGTAGTTAATGCTGAACGTTGCGTGTGGTGGGTATAGTGCGTTAACCAGATGTAAACAGACTGAGCCCAATAATTAGTCAGATACCACTGAACTTTCCAACCTCGAGCTCAGAATGAAGTGGAGGCGGTCATCAGTGAAGGGTTTATAAATCTGGGATAAAGTTTATACTATATTAATAACATTTATAGGGAAGCTGGACAAGTACATGAGAGAGAAAGGAATAGAAGGATATGGTGATGGGGTGAGATGAAGAGGGGTGGGAGGAGGCTGGTGTGGAGCAGAAACACCGGCACGGACCAGTTGGGCCGAATGGCCTGTTTCTGTGCTGTAAATTCTGCCATTCTATGCAATACAAATTTTTACATATTTACTATCAAATCAATCCAAGTAGATTTAACGACTTAAGAATGATAGACCTTTACAGCACAGGAGGAGGCCACTTGGTTCATCAAGTCTCTGTCGGCTATTTGCCCGAGCAATCTAAAACTAATCCTACAGCCCTACGCTCTCGCCACAGTCCCATACCTTCCAGTGCTTCAAATATTCCTAAAGGGTGCAACCTTCTCTGTCCCAATCATTATTTGTGGCAATGCATTCCATGCTCCTACAAAACAAAAATCACCTAACTTCACTCTCAGTAAATGACGATCCCTCGTCACAGACTCCCCAGAGGAAAAGCACCTTTCCCTATTCGCTCCATCACGATTTAAAACAAATCTTGATTAAATTTCCTCATAGCCTTCCCTGCTCCAGTGGAAATAGCCCCAGTATCTCAAGTCTCTCCTCATATCTGTAGTTTGCCATCCCTGGTATCTTCCTGACAAATCTACGCTATGGATTTAATGTCCTTTCTCCTCAACATCAATGAGATGGAAGTTTTAGTTAGGCTAAAGGAGCTCAAAACAAATAAAATGGATGGCATTTTCCCTTACAGCGCTAAGAGACACAGGATGACACTGAGATGCTGACAGTTTTCAGGAGGGAATCAATGAATGGTAGGGAATTTCAGCTGAATGGGAAATAAGCCAATGTGGTGTCCATTTTGAAAAAGATGACAAAACAGAACCATGTGTGTTGCATTAATAACGTGTATAACTATAAATTGTGAAGCGCTTTATGACGTTTGGCAACTTTAAAAATGTTAATTCTCAAGTTTACTTAATAACTATCTATATATAATCATCTAGTTAACATCGGTCAACATGGCTTCAAAGGGGAAGATCCTGTCTAACCAACATGTTTGATTTTTGTTTGAGGAACCGACACGCAGTGGACAGTGGAAAGCCACACAATGTACCTCGGCTTCCAAGAAGCCATACTTCAGGTTAATCCTGCAGGAATTCAAAGAAAAACCCAGGATGTGGCTGAGAAATTGGCCGACGGGTATAAATCAGTGGGTACGGTATGGGGAATTACGTCAGGGTGGGGAGGCAGGGAAAGCAACGAGTGAAGTGCTCCAAGTATGGGAGGAGCATAGGAATAGGAGGCCATTCAGCCCCTCAAACCTGTTCCACCATTCAATCTGTACCTCAACTCCATCCACCTGCTTGGCTCCATTTACACCCTTGTCTAGCATGCTGGGGCTCGTACAATTTTTACCATATTAATGACCTGGATTCAAAAAAACTCGAGGCAAACTGGTCAACTTAACTAGCAACAAACTTAATGAGCAGTCAAATTTGAAGAGGCAGTCAAGGACATACAAAGATGAGCTGGATGCAAGATACATAAATAGACTGACCTATACCAAATAAAATCCAATAGCCACAAGTGGATATAAAAAGTGGGTGATATACACTATTCCACCTAATTTTTGTTTTTGGTGTGCGGTCCCTTTAAGTGGCTGCGTGGCCCATTTAAATTTCCGTGCATGCACGGTTTCTAAAATGTAATGGGTGAGCGGCCTACACATTAGCAGAACGTTGGTGACGTACATATTTCACAAATACTGTTGAAACAGCAAAGGGTTAGAAGGTCTAAAAGAAAAGAGACTTGCACGACCTCAGGAAGTCCCACAGTGCTTTATAGCCAATGAGGTACTTTTTGAAGTGTAGTCACTGTTGTAATGTAGGGACAGTCTAGGGATGTTAATAGACTCAGCCTCCATGTTAGAGAGAACCGGAGGGCTAAACATAGCGAAGCTCAGGTGGTTTGCCAACATCAATTGGATTTACAGGTTAAATTAACACCAGCCTTTATATTTTTTGATTTATCTTGCAGACACGGTGAATGAAAGAGTGGTGGGTTGTCATTTTTTTTTTAAGTAATAAAATGGTTATGCAGCATCAGGGCACCAAGTCTCAGACCCACAAAAGGGGATGTACATCTGCGAGTCAAAGAATTAATGACGCCTGCAGGAATGAGGGAAGAAACTAGTCGAGGGGTGCCAAGGCCAGGCAGACTAAGGATGGAAAATAATGTACAAGTAAAAAAAATGACATTCATGTATTTTAAAAATTTAGTCCTAACTCAGGCGGAGCAACAAAGGCAGGCAGGTAGTGCAGGGAACCCCTGCGGACATCCCCCTTTCAAACAAGTATACCGCTTTGGATACTGTTGAGGGGGATGACTCACCAGGGGAAGGCAGCAGCAGCCAACTTCCTGGCACTGGGGGGGCTCCTGCTGCCCAGGAAGGGGGGGAAAAGAGTGGGAGAGCAATAGTGGTAGGGGATTCTATAGTAAGGGGAACAGATAGGCGTTTCTGTGGCCGTAGACGTGAATCCAGGATGGTTTGTTGCCTCCCTGGTGTCAGGGTCAAGGATGTCACTGAGCGGCTGCAGGGCATTCTGGAGGGGGAGGGTGAACAGCCAGTGGTCGTGGTCCACATTGGTACCAACGACATAGGTAAAAAGAGGGATGAGGTCCTGCAGCAAGAATTTAGGGAGCTAGGTGAAGGATTAAGGAGCAGGACCTCAAGGGTTGTAATCTCTGGATTACTCCCGGTGCCACGTGCTAGTGAGTATAGGAATAGGAAGATAGAACAGATGAATGCGTGGCTAAAGGGATGGTGCAGGGGGGAGGGCTTTAGTTTCCTGGATCACTGGGTCTGCTTCTGGAAAAGGTGGGACTTGTACAAGTCGGACGGTTTACACCTGAACCAGAGGGGAACCAATATCCTTGCGGGGAGGTTTGCTAGCACTGTTGGGGGGGGGTTTAAACTAACTTGGCAGGGGGATGGGGTACAGAGTGGAGCTATAGTAGGGGGTGATTTACAGCCAAATACAGAGGGAAAAACAAGTCAGCTGGGAAGGCAGAGCAAATATGTGAAGGCAAAAGAGAATATGGCAGGGCTGGAAGGCATTTATTTTAATGCAAGGAGTCTTGCAAATAAGGTGGATGAACTGAAGTTGTTGTTGAACACATGGGAGTACGATATTGTTGCTATCACGGAGACATGGTTGAGGGAGGGTCAGGACTGGCAGCTCAATATTCCGGGGTATAGAATCTTCAGGCGAGACAGAGGGGGGTGTAAAAGGGGAGGGGGTGTTGCAATATTAATTAAGGAGTCAATTACTGCTGTAAGGAGGGATGATATATTAGCGGGTTCCTCTAATGAGGCCATATGGGTAGAACTTAAAAACAAAAAGGGGGCAAGCACTTTGCTGTGAGTGTACTATAGGCTCCCAAACAGTCAGGGGGAGATAGAGGAACAGATATGTAGGCAAATCTCAGAAAAGTGCGAAAATAATAGGGTAATAATAGTGGGGGATTTCAACTTCCCCAATATAAATTGGGATAGTCAGAGTGTGAAAGGCTTAGAGGGTGCGGAATTCTTAAAGTGCATCCAGGAGAGCTTTTTGAGCCAACATGTAGAAAGTCCTACAAGAGAGGGGGCGGTACTGGACCTAATTCTAGGGAATGTAGCCGGGCAAGTGGTGGAAGTGTCAGTAGGAGAGCATTTTGGCGACAGTGACCATAATTCGGTGAGATTTAAGGTGGTCATGGAAAAGGACAAAGGCGGCCCGGAAATAAGGGTTCTAAATTGGGGGAAGGCCGATTTTAATATGATAAGGCAGGATCTGGCCAAAGTGGACTGGGAGCAGCTACTTATAGGAAAATCCACATCAAAGCAGTGGGAGACTTTCAGAAGGGAAATAGAGAGAGTACAACGCCAACATGTTCCTGTAAAGGTCAAGGGTGGGACCAACAAGCAAAGGGAACCTTGGATGACAAGGGATATACAAAAATGCATTAGGAATAAAAGGGGGGCTTTTGGCAGTTACAAAAGACTAAAGACGGAAGAAGCCCTAGAGGAGTATAAAAAGTGCAGGGGCGTACTTAAAAAAGAAATTAGGAGGGCGAGGAGGGGCCATGAAATAACACTGGCGAGCAAAATAAAGGAAAATCCTAAGATGTTTTATAAGTATATTAAGGGCAAGAGGATAACCAGGGAAAGGGTAGGGCCCATTAGGGACCAAAGTGGCAATCTGTGTGTAGAGCCAGATGATGTAGGCGGGGTTTTAAATGAATTTTTTGCATCTGTGTTCACTGGAGAAAGACGATGCAGACATAGAAATCGGGCAAGGGGACTGTGACATACTTGAACATATTAGCATCGAGAGGGAGGAGGTGCTAGCGGTTTTAGCAGGCCAAAAAGTGGATAAATCCCCAGGCCCGGACGAGATGTATCCCAGGCTGCTGTGGGAGGCAAAGGAGGAGATTGCAGGGGCTTTGACACAAATTTTCAGAACCTCTCTGGCCACAGGGGATGTACCAGAGGACTGGAGAACAGCTAACGTAGTACCATTATTCAAGAAGGGTAGCAGGGATAAACCAGGGAATTACAGGCCAGTGAGCCTAACATCTGTGGTAGGGAAATTATTGGAAAAAATTCTGAGGGACAAAATTAGTCTCCACTTGGAGAGGCAAGGATTAATCGGGGATAGTCAGCATGGCTTTGTCAAGGGTAAATCATGTCTGACAAATCTGATTGAATTTTGCGAGGGGGTGACTAGGGGGGTGGATGAGGGAAATGCAGTGGATGTGGTTTACATGGACTTCAGTAAAGCTTTTGACAAAGTCCCGCATAGGAGACTGGTCAAGGTGGTAAGAGCCCATGGGATCCAGGGTGCCTTGGCGCGTTGGATCCTAAACTGGCTGAGTGGCAGGAGGCAGAGGGTGATGGTCGAAGGTTGCTTTTGTGACTGGAAGCCTGTGTCCAGTGGGGTACCTCAGGGATCGGTGCTGGGTCCCTTGTTGTTTGTGATCTACATAAATGATTTGGATGAAAATGTAAAAGGTATGATCAGTAAGTTCGCAGATGACACGAAAATTGGTGGGGTGGTAAATTGCGAGGAGGAAAGCCTCAGGCTACAGGACGATATAAACGGGTTGGTCAGATGGGCGGAAAAGTGGCAAATGGAATTTAACCCTGAAAAGTGTGAGGTGATGCATTTTGGACGGACAAATAAGGCAAGGGAATACACAATGAGTGGTAGGACCCTAGGAAGTACAGAGGGTCAGAGGGACCTTGGTGTACATGTACATAGATCCCTGAAGGCAGCGGAACAGGTAGATAAGGTGGTTAAAAAGGCATATGGGATACTTGCCTTCATTAGCCGAGGCATAGAATATAAGAGCAGGGAGGTTATGATGGAGCTGTACAAAACGCTGGTGAGGCCACAGCTGGAGTACTGTGTGCAGTTCTGGTCGCCTCACTATAGGAAGGATGTGATTGCTTTGGAGAGGGTGCAGAGAAGATTCACCAGGATGTTACCTGGGATGGAGCGCCTCAGCTATGAAGAGAGGCTGGACAGGCTGGGGTTGTTTTCCTTGGAGCAAAGAAGGCTGAGGGGGGACCTGATTGAGGTGTACAAAATGATGAGGGGCATAGATAGGGTAGATAAAGAGGAACTTTTCCCCTTAGTAGGGGGGTCAATAACAAGGGGGCATAGATTCAGGGTAAGGGGCAGGAGATTTAGAGGGGATTTGAGGAGGAACTTCTTCACCCAGAGGGTGGTTGGAATGTGGAACTCAATGCCTGAAAGGGTGGTAGAGGCAGGAACCCTCACAACATTCAAGAAGCATTTGGATGAGCACTTGAAATGCCATTGCATACAAGGCTATGGACCAAATGCTGGAAAATGGGATTAGACTGGACAGGGATGGATGGGCGGCGCAGACACGATGGGCCGAAGGGCCTCTTTCTGTGCTGTAAAACTCTATGACTCTATGACTCTGGGCTGCGAAATAGACGCCAGCATAGTTAACAAATTTTTTTTTTTTTATTCGTTAATGGGAATCTAGCTGTCACTGGCAAGCCCAGCATTTATTGCCCATCCCTAGTTGCCCCCTTGAGAAGGTGGTGGTGAGCCGCCTTCTTGAACCGCTGCAGTCCGTGTGGTGAAGGTGCTCCCACAGTGCTGTTAGGGAGGGAGTTCCAGGATTTTGACCCAGCGACGATGAAGGATCGGCGATATACTTCCAAGTCTGAAGGGGGTGTGCGATTTGGAGGGGAACTTGGAGGTGGTGGTGTTCCCATGCGCCTGCTGCCCTTGTCCTTCTAGGTGGAAGAGGTCGCGGGTTTGGGAGGTGCTGCCAAAGAAACCTTGGCCAGTTGCTGCAGTGCATCTTGTAGATGGTACACACTGCAGCCACGGTACGCCGGTGGGGGAGGGAGTGAATGTTTAAGGTGGTGGATGTGGTGCCAATCAAGCGGGCTGCTTTGTCCTGGATGGTGTCGAGCTTCTTGAGTGTTGTTGGAGCTGCACTCATCCAGGTAAGTGGAGAGTATTCCATCACACTCCTTACTTGGGCCTTGTAGATGGTGGAAACGCTTTGGGGAGTCAGGAGGTGAGACACTCGCCGCAGAATACCCAGCCTCTGACCTGCTCTTGTTGCTACATTATTCATGCGGCTGATCCAGTTAAGTTTCTGGTCAATGGTGACCCCCAAGATATTGATGGTGAGGGATTCGGCGGTGCTAATTTCGTTGAATGTCAAGGGGCAGTGGTTATTGGAGATAGTCATTGCCTGGCACTTGTGTGGCGCGAATGTTACTTGCCACTTATCAGCCCATGCCTGAATGTCGTCCAGGTCTTGCTGCATGTGGGCAGACTGCTTCATTATCTGAGGAGTTGCGAATGGAACTGAACACTGTCATCAGCGAACATCCCTACTTCTGACCTTATGATGGAGGGAAGGTCATTGATGAAGCAGCTGAAGATGTTTGGGCCTAGGACACTGCCCTGAGGAACTCTTGCAGCGATGTCCTGGGGCTAAATGACTATGGAATTGCAACTGGTCCAAAGGGCCAGTGAATTCACTGCAGTTCCAAGGCATCTGTGCAGTGTTCACAGACTTTAAAAACAAATCAACTGCAAAACCTTTTCCTACAGCACAGTAAGTAGCCTTTTACTTTCCATTATGTTTGTAGAACTGTGGTTTCTACTGTAGGCCAGAAGCTTCAGTTAATTCATTACGCCCGTCTCTTAGTAAACGGTCCACTGACGAGAAAAATGACGATGCTATATTTACAGTCAGACAATCAGTTACTGATTTTGCTGCTTTCTAACAGACAGTGGGAGCACAGTAAAGCTGCAATGAATCCAGGCCAATATAGCTTCATCACGAGGACACCAAGGGGCCCAGCACCCTTTCGTAGAATCTGCAGAAACACCAATCAGTGAGAACCAAATTGGCACTCGACACAGGTTTCTCAACTAGAAGCCCAATTCTGAATCCTAGTCTCCTATATTCATACTCCTGATTTCCCTGGAGGCTGAGGATTGCCTGGTCTGGCTTGTCACAGTGGTCTGGAGCATAGAGATTCAAACTGGGACCCTCAAGGGTGCAGGGGGAGGGGCATCCCAGAGGTTCCTCAGGTCATTAGTTTCATTTCAACAATCAAATTTCTAAATTTTTCTATATCTGATGACTTACCAGCACATGATTTTTGTTACTGCATGTACTAAAACAACATGTTTTCTGTAATTATACCCGTTTTACTTTAGGGTAGCTATATTTTGGAATTAAGACGGGGTAGGGGGCAGTATATACGTTTATATTTGCAGATGGTGACTCACACAGGAAAGAAAGACTTGCATTTCTATAGCGCCTTTCACGACCACCGGACATCTCAAAGTGCTTTACAGCCAGTGAAGTACTTTCGAATTGTAGTCACTGTTGTAATTTGGGAAACGAGGCAGCCAATTTGCACACAGCAAGCTCCCACAAACAGCAATGTGACAATGACCAGATAATCTGTTTTAGTGATGTTGGTTAAGGGATAAATATTGGCCCCAGGACACCGGGGAGAACTCCCCTGCTCTTCAAAATAGTGGCCGTGGGATCTTTCACATCCACCTGAGAGAGCAGATGGGGCCTCGGTTTAACGTCCCATCCGAAAGATTGAAAAGCACTAATCTGGAGGGAGGAAGGGGGAAAAGGCCACGCAAATCATAACATAAGTAGGAGCAGGAGTCGGCCATTCGGCCCCTCGAGCCTGCTTAGCCATTCAATAAGATCATGGCTGATCTTCAACCTCAACTCCACCTTCCCGCCCAATCCCCATATCCCTCGATTTCCTTTGTATCCAAAAATCTATGGATCTCAGCCTTGAATATACTCAACGACTGAGCATCCACAGCCCTCTGGGGCAGAGAATCCCAAAGATTCACAACCCTCTGAGTGAAGAAATTCCTCCTCATCTCAGTCCCAAATGGTCATCCCCTTATCCTGAGACTATGCCCCCTAGTTCTAGATTTCCTCACGAATGGAAACAGCCTCTCAGCATCTACCCTGTCAATGCCCCTCAGGATCTTATGTTTCAAATGAGATCACCCCTCATTCTTCTAAACTCCAGAGAGTATCGGCCCATTCTACACAATCTCTCATCATAGGACAACCCTCTCATCCCAGGAATCAATCTAGTGAACCTTCGTTGCACCACCTCTAAGGCAAGTATATCCTTCCTCAGATAAGGAGACCAGAACTGTGCACAGTACTCCAGGTACAATTGCGGCAAGACTTCCTTACTCTTGTGCGCCAATCTCCTTGCAATAAAGGCTAAAATGCCATTTGCCTTCCTAATTGCTTGCTAACTCTCTGTTTCTTGTACAATGATACCTCAATCTCTCTGAACACCAACATTTAATAGTTTCTCACCATTTAAAAAATCTTGTTTTTCTATTCTTCCTACCAAAGTGAATAACCTCACTGAAATCTTTTAAGTACACCTCTTAACTCAATCATCCAAAGGGGAACACCAAGACCAGCGCTTGAAAGGGAATGATAGATAATCCCTCTCTTGGGGAAGTAAATTTACTTCTGACTCAATCGGACTTTAAAGTAATACATATCCGGTACCTTCCAAATGTTCGAATGCTACTTGGGTTTCCATCTCTTTCTGATGGTTCATAACTGAGAAACACTTGCAATCATCATTTGCTTCATTCTAAATTAACCAATTAACTGCGGCCACAGCCTATTCCACTCTTGCAAAATGGATGTGATGATTTGGGGGCAGAGGATAGAAGAAATTAATTTTCAACAAATGCTAAAAGATGCAACAACGTGGGATTTTATTTTACGAATAGAGCAATAGGGCAGGCAAACAATGCTGTTGTTTAGGCCCCTGTGTAATCGATCGGTCTTGTAATGGACTCCCGGTTATTAAAACTAACTTAAAAATAGTTCCTATTTGGAGCTAAGTCAGAAGGTTGTGGGTTCAAGTCCCACTCCAGAGACTTGAGCACAAATATCCAGGCTGACGCTCCAGTGCAGTACTGAGGGAGCGCGGCACTGTCGGAGGGGCAGTACTGAGGGAGCAGCGCTGCACTGTCGGAGGGGCAGTACTGAGGGAGTGCTGCACTGTCGGAGGGGCAGTACTGAGGGAGCGCTGCACTGTCGGAGGGGCAGTACTGAGGGAGCGCTGCACTGTCGGAGGGGCAGTACTGAGGGAGCGCTGCACTGTCGGAGGGGCAGTACTGAGGGAGTGCTGCACTGTCGGAGGGGCAGTACTGAGGGAGTGCTGCACTGTCGGAGGGGCAGCACTGAGGGAGCGCCTCACTGTTGGAGGGGCAGCACTGAGGGAGCGCTGCGCTGTCAGAGGTGCCGCCTTTTGGATGAGACATTAAACCGCGGCCCTGTCTGCCCTCTCAGGTGGACACAAAAGATCGTATGGCACTATTGGAAGAGCAGGGGAGTTCCCCCCGGTGTCCTGGCCAATTATGATCCCTCAAACAGATTATCTGGTCATTATCACATTGCCGATTGTGGGATCTTGTTGTGCGCAAGTTGGCTGCCGCATTTCCTGCAGTACAACAGTGGCTACACTTCAAAAAGTACTTCATTGGCTGTAAAGTGCTTTGGGATGTTCGGTGGTCATGAAAGGCGCTATAGAAATGCAAGTCTTTCTAAGCGTGAAGTCTGCATCACATCTGTCAACATGCTGATGACACAATGATCAAATCCTTCCTGTCCAATTTATCCAACCAATACGCAGGCCAACATCCAGCTGGTATTCTACAAACAACTTGGGTTCTGCTTTTAAAAGCAACAGGTAACTAGGAACATCCAGATGAAATGCTTCTATGTATTATGAAAGGCTTAACGACAAGGTATATAATTAAAACTGCCGTGGGCAGAATGTGAAACGATAGGTCGATTGATTCAAACAGCCCCAAATTCCCAATACTGGAGGTCAGCAACATTAACGAGAAATCTGTTTGTACAGCACGCTGACTTAGAATACAATGCACCAACTGAAAGGAAAGCATGTTAATCACTACCATCTAACATATGAAATGAGGCGGCCATACGGCCCCTCGAGCCTACTCCACCATTCAGTACGATCATGGCTGATCTTCGACCTCAACTGTACTTTCCCGCACTCTCTCCATGTTCCTGGATTCCCTTGGTATCCAAAAATCTATCGATCTCAGCCTTGAATATGCTCAACAACTGAGCATCTACAGCCCTCTGGGGTAGAGAATTCCAAAGATTCACAACCCTCTGAGTGAAGAAATTTCTCCTCCTCTCAGTGCTAAATGGCCGACCCCTTATTCTGAGATTATGCCCCCTGAGTTCTAGACTCTCCAGCCAGGGGAAACAACCTCCGTCAAGTCCTCGAAGAATTTTATACCTTTTAATGAGATCAGCTCTCATTCTTCTAAACTCTAGGGAATATAGGCCTAGTCTACTTAATCTCTCCTCATATAACAATCCACTCACCTCAGAAATCAGTCCAGTGAACCTTCGTTGCACTCCCTCGAACGAGAGCTACTTCTGCTCAAAATGTTGAATTCCGAGAGAAGGAACTACATGGCACACAAACCGTCACATAAATCATGGTCAAAAAACTACAAAGATGCTGAAGTTTAATTGACACAAAGAATGGGGTAGAATTTATTATGTGCCCCAAGATTGAATGAGCACACAATGTAACCTGGGAATTTTCGATTAAGAGGCGTAAAAAATGTAAATAATTTGTCTTTTATACTAACCTCAAACAGCAAAATTTGTGTTTGTCGAAATTCATTTGGAATGCATGCAATATTTTTGAACGTTATTAAACTATAGCCTTGGTTTAAGACCAGGCTGTAGCAGTGCTAATATAATGAGTGCAGCAATCGCTTCACAGGTGCCTTTTACAGGTGATCAAGAAGTTGACATCAGAGAAACAAATGTGCACGTGCCCCCAAAGGAGGCACAACTAACAGAACAATTCAAACAAAAAAGGAAACATAGGAAAAACTAAACCATAAATAATATCACGTGTTTATCAGGCAGTCTAATCCCTGCGGTGCCCACCGGTCGCAGGACTCTGACCTGCTGACTGCTTCCAGCATTTTGTTTTTATTTCAGATTTATGGCATCTGTAGCATTTTACATCTTGATAACCACAAACCAACATTGGTGGGGGGGGGGGGGGGGCGCGTGCTGGGGAAGTGCCAAACCAGCCAAAAAGGACATATTTTGTCATGTAGAACAGCAATCTACAACGCCGCCATGCTCTAAGGGGCTGGCTCCATCTAAGCAATGTACTCCCAGATTAGGGCTTGTTGTTGGAGACGGTGCTGTTTTAGTGCGCAGCAACTTTACCTGTACTTCTAGAACACCTAGCTAACCATACTTGATTTTGCAGTAGACGACTGGGGATGGAGGAAGAGTAGAGGAAGAGAGTGTTTGAAGACCAGGACCTCAAACCCGGCACTAAGCTCATGGTCTACAGAGCAGCAGTGATACCCGCCCTCCTGTATGCCTCAGAGACATGGACCATGTACAGCAGGCACCTCAAAGCACTGGAGAGGTACCACCAACGCTGCCTCCGCAAGATCCTGCAAATCCATTAGCAGGATAGGCGCACCAACGTCAGTGTTCTCGCTCAGGCCAACATCCCCAGCATCAAAGCTTTGACCACGCTCGATCAGCTCCGATGGACGGGTCACATTGTCCACATGCCCGATACGAGACTCCCAAAACAAGCGCTCTACTCAGAGCTCCGGCACGGCAAGAGAGCCCCAGGTGGGCAGAGGAAACGCTTCAAGAACACCCTCAAAACCTCCTTGAAAAAGTGTAACATCCCCACCAACACCTGGGAATCCCTGGCCCAAGACCGCACAAAGTGGAGGAGAAGCATCCGGGAATGCGCCGAACACCTCGAGTCTCTTCGCCGGGAGCAAGCGGAAGCCAAGCGCAGGCAGCACAAGGAGCGCACGTCAACCCAAGCACCCCACCCACCCGTCCCCTCAACCACCGTCTGCCCCACCTGTGACAGAGACTGTAGGTCCCGCATTGGACTCATCAGTCACCTGCGAACTCATTTTTAATGTGGAAGCAAGTTATCCGCGGTTCTGAGGGACTGCCTAAGAGAGACGTCTGGGGATGAAAAAAGAGCAGGCACGATGGGACACAGGAACAGGAGTAGACCATTAAGCCCCTCAAGCCTGTTCCGCCATTCAATGAGATCATGGCTGATCTGTGATGGGCCAAATAGCCTCCTTCTGTGCTCCACGGCCTCGCCCCTCCCTATCTTTGCAACCTCCTTCAGCCCTACAACTCTCAGATCTCTGCGCTCCTCCAATTCTGGCCTGTTGAGCATCCCCCGATTTTAAATCGCTCCACCACTGGTGGCCGTGCCTTCAGCTGCCTGGGCCCTAAGCTCTGGAATTCCCTCCCTAAACCTCTCTTGTCTCGTTACTTCTCTCTGCTCCTTTAAGAGGCTCCTTAAAGCCTATCGCTTAGACCGAGCTTTTGGTCATCTGCCCAAATTTCTCCTTATGTGGCTCGGTGTCAAATTTTGTTTGATAATCGCTCCTGTGAAGCCCCTTGGGACGTTTTACGACGTTAACGGCGCTGTGTAAATGCAAGTTGTTGTTGTTGTTGCATGATTCTATGATAGGTACAAATACCTCAAACAGACCGCGACTGTACACCCCTGCCTCTTGCAGCCAGATTCCCCATTTACAGACAGGCTATGGCACATAAAACAGCAGCTCGCCACTGCATCTGTCGCTCCAGGTGATCTGCAGGGAAGTAAACCGCCAGGTGGGAATAGATTGACGTCCAATGAGTTGCAAAGGTGGTAGGACTCTGGTTTCATTTCAACCGGGTCCCACCCACCTAGGACTTCTCAATCTGTCTTCTTCTTAGGCAGTCCCTCAGAACTGAGGATGACTTGCTTCCACATTAAAAATGAGTTCTCAGGTGACTGATGAGTCCAATGCGAGCCATGAGGGTCCTGACGTTCCAGGTCCCGAACTTCACTTTAAAGGGTGGAAGATGCCTGTGCGTGAATTCTTTTAACGTGGGGTGGCCGTTGCACACCAGCTACCACACTGGCTTGACAGAGCAAGGTCTTGGTCCAATGGCAGGGGATCCAAGACGATTGGAGACCAGGCTCTGCTACATTGGTCTAGCACACACACACAAACACACTGCTACTGTCCTCCCTCCTTCCCGCAGGTCCTCTCTGCCTGGGTTTCGTAGGATGTTTGGCCGCTGACTCTCGATGTTGTGGCCCTGACGACAGGAGCGCGGATCTCCCCGGGGACAGGGGAGACTTTCTCTCCCCCGCCACCCTCAATCACCGAGTGAATCCACTCCGGTCACCTCAGGGAAGCAAGGAGAGAGAGAGAGGGGTGGAGGAGGCCGGGGGGGGGGAAGAGACACACCTCGGCCCAGCCCGGCTCTTCCCCCCGCCACCTCCTGCAAAAATGCTGCTACTGATTGATTGAGCAGCATTGCTTCAATAAATATGATATAATGCTGGTTATTCGCCACGGAATGTCTACCAATACATTAACAAACATCTTGCAAAGTCTTCTTCAGCACATGATTTTCATGGGTCCCAACACTGGTTCAGAAAGTCCTCCCAGAATAAAATTGTTGTAACAAATTGGTAAGAAGCATTAATGGAACAACAACAGCAGCAACTTGTATTTATATAGCGCCTTTAGCGTAGTAAAACGTCCCAAGGTGCTTCACAGGAGTATTATGAAACAAAATTTGACACCGAGCCACATAAGGAGATATTAAGACAGATGAGAGGTAGGTTCTAAGGGGTGTCTTAAAGAAGGAGAGGAACGAAGAGAGGTGGAGAGGTTTAGGGAGGGAGTTCCAGAGTTTGGGGCCTAGGCAGCTGCAGGCACGGCCGCCAATGGTGGAGCGATTAAAATCAGGGATGCTCAAGAGGCCTGAATTAGAGGAGCACGGAGATCATGGAGGGTTGTAGGGCTGGAGGAGGGCACAGAGATAGGGAGGGACGAGGCCATGGAGGAATTTCAAAAGAAGGACGAGAATTCTAAAATCGAGGCGTTGCCGGACCAGGGGGCCAACGTAGGTCAGCGAGCACAGGGGTGAAGGATGAACGGGACTTGGTGCGAGTTAGGTCACGGGCAGCAGAGTTTTGGATGACCTCAGTTTACGTAAGCTAGAACGTGGGAGGCCAGCCAGGAGTGCGTTGGAATATTCAAGTCAAGGGGTAACAAAGGAAGAGAGAAGGTCAATAAATCAAAATGGGAGTCAATGTGCAAGCAGCTGGTCACAGAAACAGTGGCTGCCACATCTCGGTACTGTAATGAATCATCAAGGAGTTGGAAGACATAACCAAAAGGAATTGTTTTTATGTGAAATTTTGTACAAATGTCATTATTATATTTTTCACTCAACTGAAACAATGAGAAAAAAAACTGCATTTCGGCACTACCATTTAATTCTGAAGTTACAAAGCAGCAAACATCTTTGCGTACAGTACACTGTCTAACAGTAGAAATAATGAATTATGCATAGATACTGGTGCAAAGGACGAGGCTTTGATAAACACGACACATCAAAAGCGCCTGAACACTTTCAACAATGTCGAGCCTACAGTACTTGTATTCGTACAGCGTCAGCGTGGCAAGAAATAAACTGCACTGGAACTTTATGCCAACACCACTTTGCACTGTACTGAAGGGCAAAATCTGAGGAGTGCGAGCAATGACTCAACAAATAATACAAACATCAAACGCACGTGTGGAAGACTCTCGTCAACACTGCAAACTGATGGGAATAAACAAAACAAGACACACGGCAGGCTTACGCGAGTAAATATGTCCAAGGCTGGTAACAGACTGAAACTCTATCCGACCCAAGGGCTCCTCCACATGACAAGAGAGGTTGTGCTCCCCAGCACCCCCAGAACAAAGTGCACAATAAGCAACCTGCCAACAACACAGCTCGTTGCAATCAATCACCGTCAGACTCAGGGCTGTGTGGCTCTTTATTAGGCGTCGATATCGATATATGTTTATAATATAGAGAGAAAACAGAGAGCTGCACTCCTATTTACAACAATGCCCATCTTAGTGTAATACCCACAGTCTGGGTGTGAAGACAGTACACTCGCAATAAAACTACAGACACAAGTTGAAGCAGAGGGCACCCGGGGGGAGGGGGAGGAGAGCACAGCCCCCCACACCCGGGGGGGGAAGAGCACAGCCCCCCACACCCGGGGGGAGAGAGCACAGCCCCCCACACCCGGGGGGAGAGAGCACAGCCCCCCACACCCGGGGGGAGAGAGCACAGCCCCCCACACCCGGGGGGGAAGAGAGCACAGCCCCCCACACCCAGGGGGGAGAGAGCACAGCCCCCCACACCCAGGGGGGAAGAGAGCACAGCCCCCCACACCCAGGGGGGAGAGAGCACAGCCCCCCACACCCAGGGGGGAGAGAGCACAGCCCCCCACACCCAGGGGGGAGAGAGCACAGCCCCCCACACCCAGGGGGGAAGAGAGCACAGCCCCCCACACCCAGGGGGGAGAGAGCACAGCCCCCCCACACCCGGGGGGGGAGAGAGCACAGCCCCCCCACACCCGGGGGGGGGGGGGGGGGGGGGAGAGAGCACAGCCCCCCCACACCCGGGGGGGAGAGAGCACAGCACCCCCCCACAACACCCGGGGGGGGAGAGAGCACAGCACCCCCCCCACAACACCCGGGGGGGGGGAAGAGCACAGCCCCCCCAGGGGGACAGAGCACAGCCCCCCATACCCGGGGGGGGGGGGGGGGGGGAGAGCACAGCCCCCCCAGGGGGACAGAGCACAGCCCCCCATACCCGGGGGGGAGAGAGCACAGCCCCCCCCCCAACACCCGGGGGACAGAGCACAGCCCCCCACGCCCGGGGGGGGAAGAGCACAGCCCCCCCCACACCCGGGGGGACAGAGCCCAGCCCCCCCCACACCCGGGGGGACAGAGCCCAGCCCCCCCCACACCCGGGGGGAACAGAGCCCAGCCCCCCCCACACCCGGGGGGACAGAGCCCAGCCCCCCCCACACCCGGGGGGGACAGAGCCCAGCCCCCCCCACACCCGGGGGGACAGAGCCCAGCCCCCCACACCCGGGGGGACAGAGCCCAGCCCCCCACACCCGGGGGGACAGAGCCCAGCCCCCCACACCCGGGGGGACAGAGCCCAGCCCCCCACACCCGGGGGGACAGAACCCAGCCCCCCACACCCGGGGAGGAGAGGCCTAGTCTCCCCCAACAACCAATTTGACCCCACACTTTATTAACCCCCGCGCTCCGCCGCTCTCGGGGCCTCACCTGTGTGGGGAGCAGCTGCTTCTCCTCACCGGGCACCATGTCTCGGGGGGGGGTGGAGGAAGGAGTCACCTCAGGCCGGGGGTCGGGCCCTCTCAGGGCGGACTCATTATTCCGGCACTCGGGCTGCTGACAGAGAGGTGGGGAGGGAAAGGCAAGAAAACAGCAGCGGAAAATGCAAGAAATGGCAAACAATCCAACTCCCCCTCACTCGCTCTCTCGGGCACCCGGGCAACAAGCAAAATGGCGGACACGGCCCCGGCGCGCTGCGTCACTCAGCCTCCTGACGTCATGACGCTCGCCGCCCCGCCCGCACAGGGCAAGGGTGCGAGTGCGACTGCGCCTGCGCGGCCCCTGGGCATTCCCTGGTCCGCATTGCCATCAACAGCATGATAGCAAAATACTGCAGATGCTGGAAATCCGAAATAACAACAGAAAATGCTGGAAAAACTCAGCAGGCCAGGCAACATCCGTGGAGAGAAATTAGAGCTGACGTTTCGGGTCGAAACCCTTTTTCAAAATTGGAAAGGAAATAAAATAGATCGAAGTCAGGGCTGCGATAGAATAAAAGTAAAAGAGGCATTAAGAGGTATTCAAAACCAGACGAGATGCTAATAGGACAGTGGAGACAAAAGACGGCTCAGATTAGGTGTGAAGTGTACTGGCAGGATAAATGTAGCCATGGTGTGGAGATGCCGGAGTTGGACTGGGGTGGACAAATATAAGAAGTCACACAACACCAGGTTATAGTCCAACAGCTTTATTTGAAATCACAAGCTTTCGGAGCGCTGCTCCTTCGTCAGGTGAAGTGGAGAGATGCATAAAAACACAGCTTATATAGTCAGAGAATAATGTCAGATGTTTACAGGTAACCTTGCCAACTGCCATTTATCACACCTCGGCAGAGAGATAATCACAGCAATCACAGGTGTGAATGGTGTCCAAACAGGTCAGTCAGGAAAACATTACATCAAGGAACAATGAGGTGGGGTCACAAGGGGTAAAATGTTGCAGATGTTGGGGTCTGTATGAAAAACAAACAAAAAATATTTTTTTGCTGGAAATCACAGCAGGTCCGGCCACATCTGTGTAGTGAGAACAAGCCAACGACGACTCGAGTCTGGATGGCTCTACGTCAGGTGGGGTTACATGTAGCGTGACATGAACCCAATATCCCGGTTGAGGCCGTCCTTATGAGTGCGGAACTTGGCTATCAGTTTCTGCTCGATGATTTTGCGTTGTGTGTCTCGAAGGCCGCCTTGGAGAATGCTTACCCAAAGATTGGAGGCTGAATGTCCTTGACTGCTGAAGTGTTCCCCGACTGGGAGGGAACACTCCTGCCTGGTGATTGTTGTGCAGTGTCCGTTCATCCGTTGTCGCAGTGTCTGCATGGTCTCGCCGATGTACCATGCTCCGGGGCATCCTTTCCTGCAACGTATGAGGTAGACAACGTTGGCCGAGTCACATGAGTATGTACCATGTACCTGGTGGGTGGTGTCCTCACATGTGATGATGGTATCTGTGTTGATGATCTGGCATGTCTTGCAGAGGTTGCCGTGGCAGGGTTGTGTGGTGTTGTGGTTGCTGTTCTCCTGAAAGCTGGGTAATTTGCTGCGAACGATGGTCTGTTTGAGGTTAGGCGGCTGTTTGAAGGCGAGTAGTGGCGGCGTGGGGATGGCCTTAGCGAGGTGTTCGTCGTCATCGATGACATGTTGAAGGCTGCGAAGAACATGGCGTAGTTTCTCCACTCCGGGGAAGTACTGGACAACGAAGGGTACTCTGTTGGTTGTGTCCCATGTTTGTCTTCTGAGGAGGTCTATGTGATTTTTCGCTGTGGCCCGTCGGAACTGTCGATCGACGAGTCGAGCGTCGTATCCCGTTCTTACAAGGGCGTCTTTCAGCGTCTGTAGGTTTCCATCGCGTTCCTCCTCGTCTGAGCAGATCCTGTGGATTCGCAGGGCTTGTCCATAGGGGATGGCTTCTTTAACGTGGTTAGGGTGGAAGCTGGAGAAGTGGAGCATCGTGAGGTTGTCCGTGGGCTTGCGGTAGAGTGAAGTGCTGAGGTGTCCGTCTTTGATGGAGATTCGTGTGTCCAAGAATGAAACCGATTCTGAGGAGTAGTCCATGGTGAGTTTGATGGTGGGATGGAACTTGTTGATGTTATCGTGTCGTCTTTTCAGTGATTCTTCGCTGTGGGTCCATAGGAAGAAAATGTCGTAGATGTATCTGGTATATAGCGTTGGTTGGATGTCCTGTGCAGCGAAGAAGTCTTGCTCGAACTTGTGCATGAAGATGTTGGCGTACTGGGGTGTGAATTTGGTCCCCATGGCTGTTCCATGTGTTTGGGTAAAGAACTGGTTGTCGAAGGTGAAGACATTGTGGTCAAGGATGAAGCGGATGAGTTGTAGGATGGCGTCTGGAGATTGGCTGTTGTTGGTGTTGAGTACTGAGGCTGTCGCAGCGATGCCGTCATCGTGGGGGATACTGGTATAGAGTGCCAAGACGTCCATCGTGCTGAGGAGTGTTCCTGGTTCAACTGGTCCATGGGTGCTGAGTTTCTGTAAGAAGTCAGTAGTGTCGCGACAGAAGCTGGGGGTTCCCTGTACGATGGGTTTCAGGATGCCCTCGACGTATCCAGAGAGGTTCCCACACAGGGTTCCGTTGCCTGATACGATAGGACGTCCGGTTGTGTTGGCAGGATAAGAGACAGCTGCCAGGTGGGAGAGAGAAAAAAAAGGAAAGGGGGGGGAGGGAAAACCCAAAACAAAGGGGTGGAAAAAAATATAAGTAAAAATGTAATGGGGGCCGAGGTTATGATCTGAAATTGTTGAACTCGATATTGAGTCCGGAAGGCTGCAGAGTGCCTAATCGGAAGATGAGGTGCTGTTCCTCGAGTTTACGTTGAGCTTCTGTGGAACAATGCAAGAGGCCAAGGACGGTGAGGTCCGAGTGGGAATGGAGCGGTGAATTAAAATTACAAGCGACCGGAAGCTCGGGGTCACTCTTACGGACTGAACGGAGGTGTTCCGCAAAGCGATCACCCAATCTGCGTTTGGTCTCCCCAATGGAGAGGAGACCGCATCGTGAGCAGCGAATACAATATACTAGATTGCAAGAAGTACAAGTAAATAACTGTTTCACCTGGAAGGGGTGTTTGGGGCCCTGGACAGTGGGAAGGGGGGAGGTATAGGGGCAGGTGTTACATCTCCTGCGCTTGCACGGGAAGGTGCCAGGCGAAGGGGAAGGGCTGTTGGGGGTGATAGAGGAGTGGACTAGGGTGTCTCGGAGGAAGCGGTCCCTACGGAATGCTGAAAGGGGAGGGGAGGGGAAGATGCGTTTGGTGGTGGGATCACTTTGGAGGTAGCGGAAATGGCGGAGGATGATCCGTTGAATGTGGAGGCTGGTGGGGTGAAAGGTGAGGACAAGGGGAACCCTATCGTGGTTCCGGGAGGGAGGGGTAGGGGTGAGGGTAGAAGTGCGGGAGATAGAACGGACACGGTCGAGGGCCGTGTCAACCACGGTAGAGGGGAATCCTCGGTTGCGGAAAAAGGAAGACATGTCGGAAGCACTGGTGTGGAAGGTGGCATCGTCGGAGCAGATACGGCGGAGATGGAGAAACTGGGAGAATGGAATAGAGTCCTTACAGGAGGCGGGGTGGGAGGAAGTGTAGTCGAGATAGCTGTGGAAGTCAGTGGGCTTGTAGTGCATATTGGTCGATAACCTATCCCCAGAGATGCAGACAGAGAAGTCGAGGAAGGGAAGGGAAGAGTCAGAGATGGATCATGTGAAGGTGAGGGAAGGGTGGAAATTGGAGGCAAAGTGAATGAAATTGTCTAGTTCGGGGCCAGAGCAGGAAATGGCACTGATACAGTCATCAATGTATCGGTAAAAGAGGTGAGGGAGGGGACCTGAGTAGGACTGTGTTGTATCCGTGTGTTAATAGAGACACTGAAGGCAGGAGTTGGTTTCACAGGTGTTTACTGAACAAAGTCTGGAGGTGAACTAACTGTTACAACACAATATACAGGCTTATATAGCCCGAGTGGCCATTGCCGGCATTACAGTACACAGGGGGCTCTTAAAGGCACATACAATACAATTCCTCCCCTTTTAGCCAACCAGTACATAATATTTTAAGTAATCATTAATTACATGTTACAAGAACAATAATCTACACATTGCTGCAGTTAATCAATTATAAGTTAGTCTCTCTGGAGGCTTCCTGACTCGGCCCGGATAACGCCTCAGTGGTGCAGTAGTTTCTGGTGGTGTAGTAGGTTCTTTTGGCAAGGCTGATTCGGCTTGAATGCCAATGTCGGGTTCATCTGGTTCCAGTATCACCGGATCGGAGGTAGATACTATGGGTATCTCTACTTCATCATTAGGTGTATAGAGTTGTGGTATAGGTTGTCCCTTTTCGGATGACTCTATGATCTGGTCAGCATGGCGCCTTATTATGCTTTCTCCAATGTCCACGGTATACATCAGCGGTCCTAATCGTGTGCAAATAGTTCCAGGCTGCCATTTCTCGGTACGGTAGTCCCGGGCCAAAACTTGTTGACCTATCTGGAAGGTTCTAGTTGGCCTTTCATTCATGCCTTGAAATTGCCGGTTCTCCACGTCCCTTCTGATGTTTGGCTTGATCAAATCCAGCCGGCATCTTAGGCTTCTATTGAAGAACATCATGGCGGGAGTTTGGTTTGTAACCATATGTGTTGCATTCCTGTATGCAAACAAGAAGTTATCTACCTTATGCTGAAGTTTTATGTCTTCATTACCCATGGCCTTTATGGCCTTCTTGAAGGTCTGGACAAACCTTTCAGCCAATCCATTGGTGGTGGGATGGTATGGGGCGGACGTGTAGTGCTTAACCCCATTGTTTTTTAAGAACTTCCTGAATTCTTCGGACACAAATTGCGGTCCATTATCAGAACAGATCTGTTCAGGCAGCCCATTCCTGGCAAATATGGTCCTTAATACTGTGATGGTTTTTTACGTGGTGGTGGAGGACATCTTTATTACCTCTGGCCACTTGGAGTGTGCATCAACCGCGATTAAGAACATTGAGTCCATAAATGGACCAGCAAAGTCGATGTGTACCCTTTGCCATGGAGATGAGGGCCACTCCCATGGATGTAGAGGGGCTTGTGGTGGAGCGTTTTGGACCTTCTGGCATCCTAGGCAGCTCTTGGTCATTTCTTCGATGTCTCCATCGATACCTGACCACCATACAAACGCCCTGGCTAGGTTCTTCATTTTCACTCCACCCAGATGCCCCTCGTGAAGCTCCTTTAGCACTTTATCCTGGAGTTTGGGTGGAATCACCACTCTGGATCCACACATCAAGGTTCCTCGGCACACTGACAGCTGTTCTCTTCTTTGCGAGAATGCTGGCAACAGTGGTTCGCCATGTGCTGGCCATCCCTTCACTGTTAAATCGTAGACTCGTGAGAGAGTCGGGTCATTTCTCGTTTCCCTTTCAATGGCAGAATTTGTTACTGGTAGACATTCGACTATGGTAGAGTGGAACATCTCCACTGGGTCTACTGTAGGTGCCTCTTCTACCGTTGGCAACGGTAGGCGCAATAAACCGTCAGCATTCCCATGCTGTTTTGATCCTTTGTATTCTATGTCATATTGGTGTGCCGCTAGAAAAAGGGACCACCTCTGTAGCCTTTGCGCTGTCATAATGGGAACACCCTTTTTAGGGTTGAATATGGAGATGAGGGGTTGATGGTCAGTCAACAAGGTAAATTTTTGTCCGTGTAGGTAATGGTTGAATTTCTTCACTCCCCATACCAGGCTGAGTGCTTCCCTGTCGACTTGGTCATAGTTACGCTCAGCTGAGTTCAATGAGCGTGACGCAAAAGCTATCGGCCGTTCCGAGCCATCAGGGAATCTATGCGATAATACCGCTCCTACGCCGTAAGGGGATGCATCACACGCCAGTCTGATTGGCAGTGATGGGTTGTAATGAGCCAAAACTTCCTTGGACGTGATTAAGTCTTTGCATTTATGGAAGGCACGTTTAAAGTCTTCGCTCCATTTCCAAATTACTCCTGTTTGTAGCAGTTCATTAAGAGGGTGCAGAAGAGTTGATAAGTTCGGTAAAAATTTATGATAGTAATTTATCAATCCCAGGAATGACCTTAATTGTGAAACATTTTCAGGTGCTGGGGCTTTTATGACAGCTTCAATTTTTTCAGGTGACTTATGCAACCCTTCCTTATTAATTATGTGGCCACAATATGATATTTGTTTCTGGAAAAATTCGCACTTGGGCGATTTGCTCGTAGGCCCCGTTCTCTCAGCCTAGTGAGCACCTGCTCCAAATTGGCACGGTGCTCATTGTCGTTTTCTCCTGTTACAAGGATGTCGTCTAGGTAGCATTGAGTCCCAGGAATCCCTTGGAGGACTTGCTCCATAGCTCTTTGCCAGATAGCTGGAGCTGATGCTACTCTGAAAACCAGTCGATTGTACTGGTACAGGTCTTTGTGTGTATTTATCGTGAGATACTTTCTAAAGGCCTCTTCAACCTCCATCTGTAGATATGCCTGTGCCAAGTCAATTTTGGTGAAAGGTTTCCCTCCGGATAGTGAGGCGAAAATATCTTCTATCCTTGGAAGAGCATACTGTACCGTGTGAAGGACCGGGTTTACAGTCACCTTGAAGTCTCCACAGATGCGAATTTTTCTCTGTTCTTCAGATTTATCATTATTCAACGTTTTCTTCATGACCGGGACAATGGGTGTTGCCCACTCGCTCCAACCTTTCTTGGATAATACGCCTGCCTTTTCTAAATTCTCCAGCTCTGCCTCGACTGCTGGACGAATTGCGTATGGCACCGGCCTTGCCTTAAAAAACTTGGGAATTGCCGCATCTTCCACTTTTATTGAGGCGGTGATGCCTTTCAAGGTTCCTAGTTTCTCTTGAAACACTTCCTTGGCGTTGGCCAAGATGTCTTTTAATCGTTCAGGTATGACGTCATCATCATTTTTTTTCTTACTGGTCACCGTCAGTGCCTGAATGGAGTGCCAGTCTAAACGTATCTTCCTGATCCATTCATGTCCCAACAGCGGTGGACCACCATCTTGTAGAATGTATAAATACAAATTCTGTATTTCCATGCTGTTGTATACAACAGGCACCCTTATTTTTCCTTTGGGGTATACTTTCTGCCCCGTATATGTTTTCAAGATAATGGATGTGTCTTTTAAAGGTATATGCGGAAATAGCCGCTCGTAATCCCGTCGATTTATGATGGTCAGAGCTGATGCTGTATCTAGCTCCATTTTAACTGGGGACCCTGCTATCGTGAGGGTAACCCAAATGGTCTGGTAATTTTCTTTGGCAATTACATTATGTAATTTGAGACAGCTTAGTCTCTTGCTTCCGGAGTCGCTATTGCTGTTCTGGTCTTCGGAGCTACTGTCCGTCATCATTTGTACCTTTCTGTACTTTTCTTTATTGATTTTTTTTTTCCTGTCCGTGGATTTTTTTTGTCCAGATCGGCATACCCGTACAATGTGTCCAATCTTTCCGCATTGCCTGCATGCTTTGTCCTTGAACCAGCAGTCCCTCTGGTCATGGGTGGATCTGCCGCAGTGATAACATCTCTCGAAACCCTGTGTCATTTCATGGGTGCCGAAGTCCTGTGTCTTTTGCTGTATCTCTACAGCTCCTCTTGCGGCTGCTTCGTATGATACAGCCATACTGAAAGCCTTGTCCAGTGTCAAATCTTTCTCAGAAAGCAGCCTTTTCTGTGTTCCTTCACTTAGGAGACCGCAGACGAATTTGTCTCGTAGAGAATCTGCCAGTCCTGCCCCGAATTGGCAGTGCTTTGACAGCTTTCTTAATTCGGTGAGGTAATCAGCGTTACTTTCATTCTTGTGCTGATTCCTCTTGAAGAATTTGAATTGTTCCGCTATCAGCAGCGGTGTTGGGTTTAAGTGCTCCTGTAGGGTATCAACAATTTCCTTAAAATTCTTGTCCTTTGGTTTGGCTGGAGTGATTAAGTTTCGTAACAGCCCGTATGTCTTTGCGCCCATTAGATTTAGAAGTACTGACGCCTTTTTATCATTTTCTATTCCATTTGCTGTGCAATATACCTCCACTCTTTCCACATATGTGGTCCAATCCTCTATATATTTATCAAAAGCATCAATATTGCCAGCCTTAGGCATCCTGGAAAAAAAATGGCGCTTCCCGCGCTTTTCTTTCTTTCCTGCAGAAAAGATATGGCGCTTCTTGCGCTTTCCCGCCACTGCTGCTGCTGACAGCACTGTTTTCCGCGGTTCTTTTTAATTTAATTTTTTTATTTACAGGTGGAGACTCGTTCCCGCCGGACTCTCTGGGACTTTTCCCCCCCTCTGCTAGGTTCGAATGCCGACCTGCTTTGCAGCGCCGGCCGTCTCCCGAGTGCTCCCTCCCGTCTGTTTTTGCTTGCCTCCGCCTTCGCTGCTTGGCCTCGCCGCAGAGCCAGCCGATGGAGCCCCAGCCCGCCCAGGAAGGATTATTGCAGTACCTGCCACCAGCTCGGCTAGCTGGTGAAACCACAGTTTTTTTTTCTTGCTTTTCTTCGACTTTGGACGTCTGAGGAATCGATGTCCTTGAGGTGTTGCCGAATTGCAGGTAAGTCCGTTTCCAATTCGTCGCCACTGTAGTATCCGTGTGTTAATAGAGACACTGAAGGCAGGAGTTGGTTTCACAGGTGTTTACTGAACAAAGTCTGGAGGTGAACTAACTGATACAACACAATATACAGGCTTATATAGCCCGAGTGGCCATTACCGGCATTACAGTGCACAGGGGGCTCTTAAAGGCACATACACTACAGACTGGAACAAAGAGTGTTCCACATATCCCACGAAAAGGCAGGCATAGCTAGGACCCATGTGGGTACCCATAGCAACACCTTTGATTTGGAGGAAATGAGTGGAGTTAAAGGAGAAGTTGTTCAATGTGAGAACAAGTTCAGCCAGGCGGAGGAGGGTGGTGGTGGATGGGGACTGGACGGGCCTCTGTTCAAGGAAGAAGCGGAGCGCCCTCAGGCCATCCTGGTGGGGGATGGAGGTGTAGAGGAATTGTACGTCCATGGTGAAAAGGAAGCGGTTGGGGCCAGGAAACTGGAAACTGTTAAAGTGGCGGAGGGCGTCCGAAGAGTCGCGGATGTAGGTGGGAAGAGACTGGACAAGGGGAGAAAAGATAGAGTTGAGATAGGAAGAGATAAGTTCCGTGGGGCAAGAACAGGCTGAAACAATGGGTCTACCAGGGCAGTCCTGTTTGTGGATCTTGGGAAGGAGGTAGAAGCAGGCTGTGTGGGGTTGGGGAACTATGAGGTTGGTGGCCGCGGGGGGGAGATCTCCAGAGGAGGTGAGGTCAATGACAGTCTGGGAAACGGTGGTTTGATGTTCGGTAGTGGGGTCATGGTCCAGGTGGAGGTAGGAGGAGGTGTCGGAGAGTTGGCGTTCAGCTTCCGCTAGGTAGAGGTCAGTTCGCCAAACAACAACAGCACCACCCTTGTCAGCAGGTTTAATGGCAATGTCAGGGTTGGATCTAAGGGAATGGAGTGCTGCAAGTTCAGAGGGAGGTAGGTTGGAGTGAGTGAGGGGAGCAGAGAAATGGAGACGGCTGATGTCACAGCGGCAGTTAGCGATGAAAAGATCTAGAGAGGGTAAGAGGCCAGGGGGAGGGGGTCCAGGTAGAATGAGAATTCTGAAAGCGGGAGAAAGGGTCAGCCGTGCAGGGGGAAGACTCCTGGCCAAAGAAGTGGGCACGGAGACGAAGGCGGCGGAAAAAGAGCTCAACATCGTGCCGAGCTCGAAATTCATTGAGGTGGGGGTGTAAGGGGATGAAGCTCAGGCCTTTGCTGAGGACTGAGTGTTCGGGGTCAGAGAGTGGAAGGTCAGAGGGGATAGTGAAATCGTGGCAGGGGGTGAGATTGGGAGAAGGGGGGGTCAGAGGAAAGTGAAGGGGAAGATGGTTCCGGAGGGGCGTTGGTGTCCAAGAGCTGATGAAGCTTGCGATCCTTGACATCGGAAAGGAAGAAAAAAAGTTTTTTGTTGAAGCGTCGGATGAGTCGAAGGATAAAATGGAACTGTGGACCCGGACAGCTTTGAGATAGAGTGCGTCGGTGTTGCTGAAGAGAGAGGACGAGTGTTCATGTGGCGCCGCATGGCGTTGAGCGTGGATCTCAGGATGCGGCAAGAGCAGTAGTTCGAGGAACGATGAATATCTTGGAGATATTTGTAATCCTGGGTGGATCCAAAACACGAAGGGTGGAAGTTTTCCTGAGGGCGCTCCGCTTCTTCCTTGAACAGAGGCCCATCCAGTCCCCAGCCACCACCACCCTCCTACACCTGGCTGAACTTGTTCTCACACTGAACAACTTCTCCTTTAACTCCACTCATTTCCTCCAAATCAAAGGTGTTGCTATGGGTACCCGCATGGGTCCTAGCTATGCCTGCCTTTTCGTGGGATATGTGGAATAATCTTTGTTCCAGTCCTACTCAGGTCCCCTCCCTCACCTCTTTTTCCGATACATTGATGACTGTATCGGTGCCATTTCCTGCTCTCGCCCCGAACTAGACAATTTCATTCACTTTGCCTCCAATTTCCACCCTTCCCTCACCTTCACATGGTCCATCTCTGACTCTTCCCTTCCCTTCCTCGACTTCTCCGTCTCCATCTCTGGGGATAGGTTATCGACCAATATTCACTAGAAGCCCACTGACTCCCACAGCTACCTGGACTACACTTCCTCCCACCCCGCCTCCTGTAAGGACTCTATTCCATTCTCCCAGTTTTTCCGTCTCCGCCGTATCTGCTCCGACGATGCCACCTTCCACACCAGTGCTTCCTTTTTCCGCAACCGAGGATTCCCCTCTACCATGGTTGACACGGCCCTCGACTGTGTCCGTTCTATCTCCCGCACTTCTGCCCTCACCCCTGCCCCTCCCTCCCAGAACCACGATAGGGTTCCCCTTGTCCTCACCTTTTACCCCACCAGCCTCCACATTCAACGGATCATCCTCCGCCATTTCCACTACCTCCAAAGTGGTCCCACCACCAAACGCATCTTCCACTCCCCTCCCCTTTCAGCATTCCGTAGGGACCGCTCCCTCCGAGACACCCTAGTCCACTCCTCTATCACCCCCAACAGCCCTTCCCCTTCGCCTGGCACCTTCCCGTGCAAGCGCAGGATATGTAACACCTGCCCCTATACCTCCCCCCTTCCCACTGTCCAGGGCCCCAAACACCCCTTCCAGGTGAAACAGCGATTTACTTGTACTTCTTGCAATCTAGTATACTGTATTCGCTGCTCACGATGTGGTCTCCTCTACATTGGGGAGACCAAATGCAGATTGGGTGATCGCTTTGCGGAACACCTCCGTTCAGTCCGTAAGGGTGGCCCGAGCTTCCGGTCGCCTGTCATTTTAATTCACCGCTCCATTCCCACTCGGACATCACCGTCCTCAGCCTCTTGTATTGTTCCACGGAAGCTCAACGTAAACTCGAGGAACAGCACCTCATCTTCCGATTAGGCACTTTACAGCCATCCGACTCAATATCGAGTTCAACAATTTCAGATCATAACCTCGGCCCCCATTACATTTTTACATTTATTTTTTTCCACCCCTTTGGTTTGGGTTTTCCCTCCTCCCCGCTTTCCTTTTTTTTCTCTCTCCCACATGGCAGCTGTCTCCCATCCTGCCAGTACACTTCACACCTAATCTGAGCCGTCTTTTGTCTCCACTGTCCTATCACCATCTTGTCTGGTTTTGAATACCTCTTAATGTCTCTTTTACTTCTTTTGTTCTATCGCAGCCCTGACTTCGATCTATTTTATTTCCTTTCCAGTTTTGAAAAAGGGTTTTGACCCGAAACGTCAACTCTAATTTCTCTCCACGGATGTTGCCTGGCCTGCTGAGTTTTTCCAGCATTTTCTGTTGTTATTTTGCCATCAACAGCATCGCGCAGAGATGTTTGCAAATGGGGAATTGCACAAGGCAGGTTTGCTGCTCAGAAAGGGTTTGCATTCACAGTGTCAGAAAAATAAAGAACTTCCATTTCTACAACCCTCTTTCACCACCTCAGGACGTCCCAAAGTGCTTCACAGCCAATGAAGTACATTTTGAAGTGTAGTCACTGTTGTAATGTAGGAAATGCGGCAGCCAATTTGCACACAGCAAGTTCCCACTGAACCCCCTGATTCACTGTATCTCTGATCCATAGAAGATAGGAGCAGGAGTAGGCCAATCGGCCCCTCGAGCCTGCTCCGCCATTTAATGCTATCATGACTGATCATCCAAATTCAGTACCCTGTCCCTGCCTTCTCCCCATATCCCTTGATCCCTTTAGCCTTAAGAAATATATCTAACTCCTTCTTGAATATATTTAATGAATTGGCCTCAACTGTCTTCTGTGGTAGAGAATTCCACAGGTTCACCACTCTCTGGGTGAAGAAATTCCTCCTCATCTCACTCCTAAATGGCTTACCCCTTATCCTTAGACTGTGACCCCTGGTTCAAGACTCCCCCGCCATCGGGAACATCCTTCCTGCATCTAGTCTGTCTAGTCCTGTTAGAATTTTATGTTTCAATGAGATCCCCTCTCATTCTTCTAAACTCTAACGAGTACAAGCTCAATCGACCCAATCTCTCCTCATATGTCATTCCTGCCATCCCAGGTATCAGTCTGGTGAATCTTCGCTGCACTCCCTCCATGGCAAGAACATCCTTCCTCAGATAAGGTGACCAAAACTGCACACAATACTCAAGGTGTGGTCTCACCAAGGCCCTGTACAACTGCAGCAAGACATCCTTGCTCCTGTACTCGAACCCTCTCGCTACGAAGGCCAACATACCATTTGCCTTCTTAACCGCCTGCCGCACCTGCATGCTTACCTTCAGCGACTGGTGCACAAGGACACCCAGGTCTCGTTGCACTTCCCCTTCTCCCAATCTATTGCCGTTCAGATAATAATCTGCCTTCCTGTTTTTGCCACCAAAGTGGATAACCTCGCATTTATCCACATTATACTGCATCTGCCATGCATCTGCCCAATCACCCAACCTTGCCAAATCATACTGGAGTTTCTCTGCATCCTCCTCACAGCACACACGCCCACCCCGCTTTGTGTCGTCTGCAAACTTGGAGATATTACATCTAGTTCCCTCGTCTAGATCATTAATATATATTGTGAATAGCTGGGTCCTAGGACCGATCCCTGCGGTACCCCACTAGTCGCTGCCTGCCACTCGGAAAAAGACCCATTTATTCCAACTCTTTGCTTCGTGTCTGCCAACCAGTTCTCTATCCAAATCAGTACCTTGCCCCCAATCCCATGTGCCTTAACTTTACACGCTAATCTCTTGTGCGGGACCTTATCGAAAGCCTTCTGAAAGTCCAAATACACCACATCCACTGGTTCTCCCTTATCTATTCTACCAGTTACATCCTCAAAAAATTCCAGTAGATTAGTCAAGCACGATTTACGTTTTGTAAATCCATGTTGACTTTGTCCGATCCTGTCACTGTTTTCCAAGTGCTCTGCTATTACATCTTTTATAATGGACTCTAGCATTTTCCCCACTACCGATGTCAGGCTTACCGGTCTATAATTCCCCGTTTTCTCTCTGCCACCTTTTTTAAACAGTGGGGTAACATTAGCTACCATCCAATCCATGGGAACTGTTCCAGAGTCTATAGAATTTTGGAAGATGACCAGCAATGCATCTAATATTTCCACGGCCACTTCCTTAAGTACCCTAGGATGTAGATTATCAGGCCCTGGGGATTTATCAGCCTTCAATCCCGTCAATTTCCCTAACACCATTTCTCTACAAATACTGATTTCTTTCAGTTCCTCCCTCTCATTAGACCCTATGTTCCCCGACATCTCTGGGAGGTTATTTGTGTCCTCCTTTGTGAAGACAGAACCAAAGTATGTATTTAATTGGTCTGCCCTTTCTTTGTTCCCCATTATAAATTCCCTGATTCTGACTGCAAGGGATCTACGCTTGACTTCACCAATCTTTTTCTCTTCACATATCTATAAAAGCTTTTACAGTCAGTTTTTATGTTCCCTGCAAGCTTACTCTCTTACTCTCATTCTCTATTTTCCCCCTCTTAATTAATCCCTTTGTCCTCCTTTGTTGAATCCTAAACTGCTCCCAATCCTCAGGTTTACTGCTTTTTCTGGCCAATTTATATGTCCTCTCCTTGGATCTTATGCTATCCCTAATTTCCCTTGTTAGCCACGGTTGAGTCACCTTTTTTGTTTTATTTTTATGCCAAACAGGGATGAACAAATTCTGTAGTTCATCCATGCGATCTTTGAATGTTTGCCATTGCCTATCCACCGTCAACCCTTTGAGTAACATTCCCCAATCCATCCTAGCCAACTCGTGCCTCATACCATCATAGTTTCCTTTATTTAAATTCAGGACCCTAGTCTCTGAGTCAACTACTTCACTCTCCATCTTAATGAAGAATTCTATCATATTATGATCGCTCCGCCCCAAGGGGCCTCGCACAACAAGATTGCTAATTATTCCTTTCTCATTACATAATACCCAGTCTAAGATGGCCTGATCTCCAGTTGGTTCCTTGACATATTGGTCCAGGAAACCGTCCCGTATACACTCTAGGAATTCTTCCTCCACGGTATTGTTACTAATTTGGTTAGCCCAATCTATATGTAGATAAAAGTCACCCATGATAACCCCCTGATCCACTGAACCCCCTGATCCACTGAACCCCCTGATCCACTGTATCTCTGACCCACTGAACCCCCTGATCCACTGTATCTCTGATCCACTGTACCTCTGATCCACTGTCTCTCTGACCCACTGAACCCCCTGATCCACTGTATCTCTGATCCACTGTACCTCTGATCCACTGTCTCTCTGACCCACTGAACCCCCTGATCCACTGTATCTCTGATTCACTGAACCCCCTGATCCACTGTATCTCTGATCCACTGTATCTCTGATCCACTGAACCCCCTGATCCACTGTATCTCTGATTCACTGAACCCCCTGATCCACTGTATCTCTGATCCACTGAAACCCCTGATCCACCGTATTTCTGACCCACTGAACCCCCTGATCCACTGAACCCCCTGATCCACTCTATCTCTGACCCACTGAACCCCCTGATCCACTGTACCCCCCTGACCCACTGAACCCCCTGATGCACTGTATCTCTGACCCACTGAACCCCCTGATCCACTGAACCCCCTGATCCACTGAACCCCCCTGACCCACTGAACCCCCTGATGCACTGTATCTCTGATCCACTGAACCCCCTGACCCACTGAACCCCCTGACCCACTGAACCCCCTGACCCACTGTATGTCTGAGCTACTGTACTCTCGAGCCCACCATTCCTCTACAAGTGCCACTTGCATCTTTTCAGTTTGGGATGGGTGACGACCCCCTGATTTCTCTCTGCCCTAGAAACTCACCTGGAAGCCTCCAGTTTTTCCAACAATGGCTTTTAAACGTGCTTCACACAATATGGTGTCTTTAATGTTGCTCAAGCTTTGTTGATTTTTTTCCAACTTCTTGTTACACTTAAGGATTTCAAAATTCATAATTTTATTTAAGTATTGATTTGCATGTGAAACTTTACAGAGCCAACAAGGTGTGATGTGTTTCTGCGCCTTTCAACTGTGCATGTCTGATCTGTAGCGTTTGCTTTGATCTTTCTAGCACATTTATCAAAAGGTAATTTGTGTAAGTGTTAATCATATTCTTATTTGTATCGTTCAGTTGCCTTTGCATTGGCTGGCTGCCAGTTCTGCAATCCACTGCCTCCAGCTACAATTCTTGGAGTCTTCAAAGCCTCTTCTCTCACCGCTCTCACCCTTACCTCATAATCTCTGCAACAACAAGTTTCCTCTCTCCAGCTCAATCAAACTTAAAGCTTGTGTTCTTGAGACTTCAATCAAAAGACTTGCATGTACATAGCGCCTTTCACAACCTCAGGGTGTCCCAAAGCGCTTTACAGCCAGTGAATTACTTTTGAAGTGTAGTCACTGTTGTAATGCAGGAAACGTGGCAGCCAATTTGGACACAGCAAGCTCCCACAAACAGCAATGTGATAATGACCAGATAATCTGTTTTTAGTAAGGACATCTCAAACAACTTTGCATCCAATAATTACTCTTTGTAATTCAGTTACTGTTTCTAAAGAATCAAACTGTGCAGCCAGTTGTGCACATCATCCCTCAGTGGGCAGCAACCTCGGTTCTGAGTCAGTAGGTTGTGAGTTCAAATCCCACTCCAGAGACTTGAGCAGATAATCTAGGCAGACACTCCCGGTGCAGTACAGAGGGAGTGCTGCACTGTCAGAGGGTCAGTACTGAGGGAGTGCTGCACTGTCGGAGGGGCAGTGCTGAGGGAGTGCTGCACTGTCGGAGGGGCAGTACTGAGGGAGCGCCGCACTGTCGGAGGGGCAGTACTGAGGGAGTGCCACACTGTCGGAGGGGCAGTACTGAGGGAGTGCTGCACTGTCGGAGGAGCAGTACTGAGGGAGTGCTGCACTGTCGGAGGAGCAGTGCTGAGGGAGTGCTGCACTGTCGGAGGGGCAGTACTGAGGGAGTGCTGCACTGTCGGAGGGACAGTACTGAGGGAGTGCCACACTGTCGGAGGGGCAGTACTGAGGGAGTGCTGCACTGTCGGAGGAGCAGTACTGAGGGAGTGCTGCACTGTCGGAGGGGCAGTACTGAGGGAGTGCTGCACTGTTGGAGGGGCAGTACTGAGGGACTGCTGCACTGTCGGAGGGGCAGTACTGAGGGAGTGCTGCACTGTCGGAGGAGCAGTACTGAGGGAGCATTGCACTGTCGGAGGGGCAGTACTGAGGGAGTGCTGCACTGTCGGAGGGGCAGTACTGAGGGAGCGCCGCACTGTCGGAGGGGCAGTACTGAGGTAGTGCCACACTGTCGGAGGGGCAGTACTGAGGGAGCGCTGCACTGTTGGAGGGGCAGTACTGAGGGAGCGCTGCACTGTCAGAGGGGCAGTACTGAGGGAGGACTGCACTGTCGGAGGAGCAGTACTGAGGGAGTGCTGCACTGTCGGAGGAGCAGTGCTGAGGGAGTGCTGCACTGTCGGAGGGGCAGTACTGAGGGAGCGCCGCACTGTCGGAGGGGCAGTACTGAGGGAGTGCCACACTGTCGGAGGGGCAGTACTGAGGGAGTGCTGCACTGTCGGAGGAGCAGTACTGAGGGAGTGCTGCACTGTCGGAGGAGCAGTGCTGAGGGAGTGCTGCACTGTCGGAGGGGCAGTACTGAGGGAGCACCGCACTGTCGGAGGGGCAGTACTGAGGGAGTGCCACACTGTCGGAGGGGCAGTACTGAGGGAGTGCTGCACTGTCGGAGGAGCAGTACTGAGGGAGTGCTGCACTGTCGGAGGGGCAGTACTGAGGGAGTGCTGCACTGTTGGAGGGGCAGTACTGAGGGAGTGCTGCACTGTCGGAGGGGCAGTACTGAGGGAGTGCTGCACTGTCGGAGGAGCAGTACTGAGGGAGCGTTGCACTGTCGGAGGGGCAGTACTGAGGGAGTGCTGCAATTTCGGAGGGGCAGTACTGAGGGAGCGCCGCACTGTCGGAGGGGCAGTACTGAGGGAGTGCCACACTGTCAGAGGGGCAGTACTGAGGGAGTGCCACACTGTCGGAGGGGCAGTACTGAGGGAGCGCTGCACTGTTGGAGGGGCAGTACTGAGGGAGCGCTGCACTGTCAGAGGGGCAGTACTGAGGGAGCACTGCACTGTCGGAGGGGCAGTACTGAGGGAGCGCTGCACTGTCGGAGGGGCAGTACTGAGGGAGCGCCACACTGTCAGAGGGGCAGAACTGAGGGAGCGCTGCACTGTCGGAGGGGCAGTCTTGAGGGAGCGCTGCACTGTCAGAGGGGCAGAACTGAGGGAACGCTGCACTGTTGGAGGGGCAGTACTGAGGGAGCGCCGCACTGTTGGAGGGGCAGAACTGAGGGAGCACTGCACTGTCGGAGAGGCAGTACTGAGGGAGCGCTGCACAGTCGGAGGGGCAGTACTGAGGGAGCGCTGCACTGTCAGAGGGGCAGTACTGAGGGAACGCTGCACTGTTGGAGGGGCAGTACTGAGGGAGCGCCGCACTGTTGGAGGGGCAGAACTGAGGGAGCACTGCGCTGTCGGAGGGGCAGTACTGAGGGAGCGCTGCACAGTTGGAGGGGCAGAACTGAGGGAGCACTGCACTGTCGGAGGGGCAGTACTGAGGGAGTGCTGCACTGTCGGAGGGACAGTACTGAGGGAGCGCTGCACTGTCGGAGGGGCAGTACTACGGGAGCATTGCACTGTCGGAGGGGCAGTACTGAGGGAGTGCCACACTGTCGGAGGGGCAGTACTGAGGGAGTGCTGCACTGTCGGAGGAGCAGTACTGAGGGAGTGCTGCACTGTCGGAGGGGCAGTACTGAGGGAGTGCTGCACTGTTGGAGGGGCAGTACTGAGGGAGTGCTGCACTGTCGGAGGGGCAGTACTGAGGGAGTGCTGCACTGTCGGAGGAGCAGTACTGAGGGAGCGTTGCACTGTCGGAGGGGCAGTACTGAGGGAGTGCTGCATTGTCGGAGGGGCAGTACTGAGGGAGCGCCGCACTGTCGGAGGGGCAGTACTGAGGGAGTGCCACACTGTCGGAGGGGCAGTACTGAGGGAGTGCCACACTCTCGGAGGGGCAGTACTGAGGGAGCGCTGCACTGTTGGAGGGGCAGTACTGAGGGAGCGCTGCACTGTCAGAGGGGCAGTACTGAGGGAGCACTGCACTGTCGGAGGGGCAGTACTGAGGGAGCGCTGCACTGTTGGAGGGGCAGTACTGAGGGAGCGCTGCACTGTCGGAGGGGCAGTACTGAGGGAACACTGCACGGTCGGTAGGGCAGTACTGAGGGAGTGCCACACTGTCGGAGGGGCAGTACTGAGGGAGTGCTGCACTGTCGGAGGGGCAGTACTTAGGGTGCGCTGCACTGTCGGAGGGGCAGTACTAGAACATAGAAAAATAGGAGCAGGAGTCGGCCATTCAGCCCTTCGAGCCTGCTCCGCAATTCAGTATGATCATGGCTGACCCTCTATCTCAATACCATATTCCCGCTCTCTCCCCATACCCCTTGATGCCTTTTGTGTCTAGAAATCTATCTATCTCCTTCTTAAATATATTCAGTGACTTGGCCTCCACAGCCTTCTGTGAGAGAGAATTCCACAGGTTCACCACCCTCTGAGTGAAGAAATTTCTCCTCATCTCTGTCCTAAATGTCCTACTCCGTATCCTGAGTTCTAGACCCCCCAGCTAGGGGAAACATCCTCCCTGCATCCAGTCTGTCTAGCCCTGTCAGAATTTTATACGTTTCAATGAGATCCCCTCTCATTCTTCTAAGCTCTAGTGAATACAGGCCTAGTCGTCCCAATCCCTCCTCATAGGACAATCCCCCCATCCCAGGAACCAGTCTGGTGAACCTTCGTTGCACTCCCTCTATGGCAAGTATATCCTTAATTAGGTAAGGAGACCAAAACTGCACACAGTACTCCAGGTGTGGTCTCACCAGGGCCCTGTATAACTGTAGTAAGACATCCTTGCTCCTGTACTCAAATCCTCTTGCAATGAAGGCCAACATACCATTTGCCTTCCTGACTGCTTGCTGCACCTGCATGTTTGCTTTCAGTGACTGGTGTACAGGGACACCCAGGTCCCTCTGTACATCAACATTTCACAATCTATCACCATTTAAATAATACTCTGCCTTTCTGTTTTTCCTACCAAAGTGGATAACTTCACATTTATCCATGTTATACTGCATCTGCCATGTATTTGCCCACTCACTCAACTTGTCTAAATCGCCTTGAAGCCTCTTTCCATCCTTCTCGCAACTCACAATCCCACCTAGTTTTGTTGTGTCAGCAAACTTGGAAATATTACATTTGGTTCCCTCATCCAAATCATTGATATATATTGTGAATAGCTGGGGCCCAAGCACTGATCCCTGTGGTACCCCACTAGTCACCGCCTGCCACCCTGAAAAAGACCCATTTATTCCTACTCTCTGTTTCCTGTCTGTTAACCAATTTTCAATCCATGCCAGTATATTACCCCCAATCCCATGTGCTTTAATTTTGCACACTTACCTCTTATGTGGGACTTTATCAAAGGCCTTCTGAAAATCCAAATACACCACATCCACTGGTTCTCCCTTATCTATTCTACCAGTTACATCCTCAAAAATCTCCAGTAGGTTTGTCAAACACGATTTCCCTTTCATAAATCCATGTTGACTTTGTCTAATCCCGTTGATATTTTCTAAGTGTCCTGTTATCACATCCTTTATAATCGACTCTAGCATTTTCCCTTCTACTGATGTTAGGCTAACCGGTCTGTAGTTCCCTGTTATCTCCCTCCCTCCTTTTTTAAATAGTGGGGTTACATTTGCCACCCTCCAATCTGCAGGAACTGTTCCATAATCTATAGAATTTTGGAAGATGACAACCAATGCATCCACTATTTCCATGGCTACCTCTTTTAGTACTCTGGGGTGCAGATTATCAGGTCCTGGGGATTTATCCACTTTCAGTCCCATTAGTTTCTCCAGCACTATTTTTTTACTAATACTAATTTCCTTTAATTCCTCCTTCTCACTAGACCCTTGGTTCCCTAGTATTTCTGGGAAGTTATTTGTGTCCTCTACCGTGAAGACAGAACCAAAGTATTTGTTTAATTGCTCAGCCATTTCCTTGTTCCCCATTATAAATTCACCCGTTTCTGACTATAAGGGACCTACATTTGTCTTCACTAATCTTTTTCTGTTTACATACTTGTAGAAGCTTTTACAGTCTGCTTTTATGTTCCTTGCAAGCTTACTCTCATACTCTATTTTTCCCCTCTTAATCAATCTCTTGGACCTTTTTTACTGAATTCTAAACTGCTCCCAATCCTCAGGCTTGCTACTTTGTCTGGCAACTTTATATGACTCCTCTTTGGATCTAATACTATCCTTAATTTCTTTTGTTAGCCATGGTTGGGCCGCTTTTCCTTTTGTGTTTTTGCGCCAGAAAGGAATGTATAACTGTTACAATGAGGCAGCGCTGCACTGTCGGAGGTCAGTACTGAGGGACAGCTGCACTGTCGGAGAGGCAGTACTGAGGGACGGCTGCACTGTCGGAGAGGCAGTACTGAGGGACGGCTGCACTGTCGGAGGGGCAGTACTGAGGGAGCGCTGCACTGTCGGAGGGGCAGTACTGAGGGACAGCTGCACTGTCGGAGAGGCAGTACTGAGGGAGTGCTGCACTGTCGGAGGGGCAGTACTGAGGGACAGCTGCACTGTCGGAGAGGCAGTACTGAGGGACGGCTGCACTGTCAGAGGGGCAGTACTGAGGGAGCGCTGCACTGTCGGAGGGGTAGTACTGAGGGACAGCTGCACTGTCGGAGAGGCAGTACTGAGGGACGGCTGCACTGTCAGAGGGGCAGTACTGAGGGAGTGCTGCACTGTCGGAGGGGCAGTACTTAGGGAGCGGGGCACTGTCGGAGGGACAGTACTCGATCTTCCTTGCTGCAAAGCTGCATCTCACCCTCAGTAAGCTCCACACTGGCGCTGAGCTAATTTACAGAACAAACGGGAAACTGTTCAACCTCCGTCGCCTCCAGTACAGATCCAAAGTCGTCCCATCCTCTGTTGTCGAATTACAGTACGCAGACGATGCTTGCATGTGCACTCACTCAGAGGTCGAACTCCAAACCATCGTCAATACCTTCACCTGTGAAGGAATAGCCATGATTCAGAGAAATACACGCTACCTGAACAGATATCTAATATTATTAATAAAAGACATACTGGGTTTAAAAGACACAAGTCTCCGCAGACAGGCTGTAAACAGAAATACAGGCTTCTGAGAAACGATCAGTTGATAACAAAGCTGTAAACAAGCTTTGAAATGGGAATTAGTTAAATATTCTAAAACAATGAAAGAGTGAAGCACTTCGTCTCCGTGCCCACTTCTTTGGCCAGGAGTCTTCCCACCGCACAACTGACCCTTTCTCCCGCTTGCAGAATTCCCATTCTACCTGGACCCCTCCCCCTGGCCTCTTACCCTCTCTAGATCTTTTCATCGCTAACTGCCGCCGTGACATCGGCCGTCTCCATTTCTCTGCTCCCCTCACTCACTCCAACCTACCTCCCTCTGAACTTGCAGCATTCCGTTCTCTCCGATCCAACCCTGACATTGTCATTAAACCTGCTGACAAGGGTGGTGCTGTTGTTGTTTGGCGAACTGACCTCTACCTAGCGGAAGCTGAACGCCAACTCTCCGACACCTCCTCCTACCTCCACCTGGACCATGACCCCACTACCGAACATCAAACCACCGTTTCCAAGGCTGTCACTGACCTCATCTCCTCTGGAGATCTTCCCCCCACGGCCGCCAACCTCATAGTTCCCCAACCCCGCACAGCCCGCTTCTACCTCCTTCCCAAGATCCACAAACACGACTGCCCTGGTAGACCCATCGTTTCAGCCTGTTCTTGCCCCACGGAACTTATCTCTTCCTATCTCGACTCTATCTTTTCTCCCCTTGTCCAGTCTCTTCCCACCTACATCCACGACTCTTCGGACGCCCTCCGCCACTTTAACAGTTTCCAGTTTCCTGGTCCCAACCGCTTCCTTTTCACCATGGACGTACAATCCCTCTACACCTCCATCCCCCACCAGGATGGCCTGAGGGCACTCCACTTCTTCCTTGAACAGAGGCCCGACCAGTCCCCATCCACCACTACCCTCCTCCGCCTGGCTGAACTTGTTCTCACATTGAACAACTTCTCCTTTAACTCCACTCATTTCCTCCAAATCAAAGGTGTTGCTATGGGAACCCGCATGGGTCCTGGCTATGCCTGCCTTTTCGTGGGATATGTGGAACATTCTTTGTTCCAGTCCTACTCGGGTCCCCTCCCTCACCTCTTTTTCTGGTACATTAATGACTGTATCAGTGCCGTTTCCTGCTCTCGCCCTGAACTAGACAATTTCATTCACTTTGCCTTCAATTTCCACCCTTCCCTCACCTTCACATGTCCATCTCTGACTCTTCCCTTCCCTTCCTCGACTTCTCCGTCTCCATCTCTGGGGATGGGTTATTGACCAATATTCACTGCAAGCCCACTGACTCCCACAGCTACCTGGACTGCACTTCCTCCCACCCCGCCTCCTGTAAGGACTCTATTCCATTCTCCCAGTTTCTCCGTCTCCGCCGCATCTGCTCCGACGATGCCACCTTCCACACCAGTGCTTCCGACATGTCTTCCTTTTTCCTCAACCGAGGATTCCCCTCTACCGTGGTTGACACGGCCCTCGACCGTGTCCATTCTATCTCCCGCACTTCTGCCCTCACCCCTGCCCCTCCCTCCCGGAACCACGATAGGGTTCCCCTTGTCCTCACCTTTCACCCCACCAGCCTCCACATTCAATGGATCATCCTCCGCCATTTCCGCCACCTCCAGCGTGATCCCACCACCAAACGCATCTTCCCCTCCCCTCTCCTTTCAGCATTCCACAGGGACCGCTCCCTCCGAGACACCCTAGTCCACTCCTCTATCACCCCCAACAGCCCTTCCCCTTCGCCTGGCACCTTCCCGTGCAAGCGCAGGAGATGTAACACCTGCCCTTATACCTCCCCACTTCCTACTGTCCAGGGCCCCAAACACCCCTTCCAGGTGAAACAGCGATTTACTTGTACTTCTCGCAATCTAGTATACTGTATTCGCTGCTCACGATGCGGTCTCCTCTACATTGGGGAGACCAAATGCAGATTGGGTGATCGCTTTGCGGAACACCTCCATTCAGTCCATAAGGGTGACCCCCGAGCTTCCGGTCGCCTGTCATTTTAATTCACCGCCCCATTCCCACTTGGACCTCGCCGTCCTTGGCCTCTTGCATTGTTCCATGGAAGCTCAACGTAAACTCGAGGAACAGCAACTCATCTTCCGATTAGGAACTTTACAGCCTTCCGGACTCAATATCGAGTTCAACAATTTCAGATCATAACCTCGGCCCCTATTACATTCTCACTTATATTTTTTATCCACACCTTTGTTTTGGTTTTCCCCACCACCCCGCCTTTCCTTTTTTTTTCTTTCTCTCTCCCACATGGCAGCTGTCTCTCATTCTGCCAGCGCATTTCACACCTAATCTAGAGCCGTCTTTTGTCTCCACTAGTCCTATCACCATCTCGTCTCGTTTTGAATACCTCTTAATGTCTCTTCTCTTTTGTTCTCTCCCAACCTGGCCTCTTAATCTATTTCATTCCCTGTGCCGCTTTAGTCTTGATAAAGGGTTTTGACCCGAAACATTGACTCTAATTTCTCTCCACGGATGTTGCCGGGCCTGCTGAGTTTTTCCAGCATTTTCTGCTGTTATTATGAAAGATTGAAGCAAACCATTGGTGCTTCCGAAGAGTCTAGAATTTGGGTGGAACACAATGGAAGACCCAAGTGAAGTGTGAAGAGCTGACATGATAAAACAGAAATACAAACATTAAAAGAGGCATGTGCCTTTGAAACATGACATCAAGAAAAGAAACATCTGCTGGTTGTATTGATTTCTTTGTGGGTTCAATGACGAGACATTTATGAAAGAGAATGTCTTTTAATCTAAAGTCTGTTCAACTCTTTATACAGCATTTACAGGAGACATCATGCTAGTGATGCATCTAGAACGAAACTGAAACTAAACTGAACTGCCTTGCTTGTCTCTGTCACATGCCCTCTGCTGGTCAGGCACAAGCAATCAATACATGCAAACATGCTGTTAAGGCATCATAATCGAACAGGCAAATACCATCTCTATTTGCTGATATCATTAAACTGGTCAAATAGTTTTATGTTAAACTTGGAAAATAGGAACCATAAGATTAAATATTCAACCAATTGAGATAGCTAGAAAACAAGTAAACACACAGTTAAAGTGGTTTTGATTTCCATATTGTAAAAACCATACCAACAAGACTTTGAAGATATAACTTCAATAGGGACACCAAGCAATTGCATTGTGTTTGTATTGAACATGGAGAATAAGGAAAGACACAATGGGCAGGATTTTAACTCAGCCGTGAGGCGGGCTTTGAGGCGTGTGGGGGGTTAAAATTGCAAAACCTGGGGGTCGGGACTCCCCCTCCCCACCTGGTTCCTGACCCCGAGCCATTTTAACCCAGGCGTGTCTGATGGTCCCGAATCAGTCCTGCCTCCAACAGGCGGGACTGGTCTTTAAGGCCCTTAATCAGCAATAATTGGCCTTTATAATCCCATTTTAACAGGCCCTTGCATTTTTAACCCTTTTCCCACGTAAAACACGCCTGGTGTGAGCACAATTGGCTTGCTGACTATCAGCTGCAGGTCAACCATTAAAGAGCAGATTTGATCAGTCTTCATTTGCAGGTGGCAGGACTTTGTTGTTTCAGGCCTGGGGCAACTTTTGCCAGGCTTAACCACGCCTGTGGAAGGTTGGAGCCTCACGCACATCTCCAGTGTGACCTCCTAGGAAACCTCAACGGAGGCATATACCAGAAGCATGGGAGCCATTTATTTCCTTCCCTTCTGGGCATTAGATGAGCTCAAACACCAGCCGCGGCACCAGCAGAACCAGGAACAACAGCAGCAGCAACAGGAGCACCAGACTGCTGCTCACCCACCTGAAGCTGCACGGGCCAGAAGGGGCCAGTGCTTGGAAGTGGCTTGAGAGCACCTTGCTGCACATCAGGGGGCCATGGGGACCCGTATCTGCACTGGCAGTCCTACTCAGAAGGACTTCCATGAAGGTCTGGTTTCCCTGTTCAATAGATGCCCATCGCTCCTCAAGAGATGTCATTCTATTATGAACACTCACCATGTTTTCCATACCCTGGCGACTTATCTCCTCCATGGAGGTTGCCATCCTTTCCATGGTGATGCGTTCATGCGCCAATGATTCCACAAAGGCTCTGCTCATGTTCGCTATGGACTCTTCCATTCGCTCCACACTCACATTGACCCTGGAGACAAAACCTGCCAGACTCCTGCATCTGTTCCTGGAGTTCCAGCCCCGCTGATCTTATGGATGGACCCAGAGGCAGAGGGTCGACATGCAGCTGAGCCGAGCTGGCAGAGTCCTGCACCCTCCGACTAGCACTCTCCACTGCTGTCCCTGTCTCCACAATCTGCTGATGCTCACTTGTGAGCTGTGATACACCAGGTGACAACACTACTCTATGTCCCGAAGGTCCCACCGAGGTGTGGGTGTCTGCGCTGGTGCTGGGTGCGCTGAATTCTGCTGACGCTGCGCCCTCACAGGTTGCAGATTCCTCTGAGGAGTCTGGAAGCTCAGGCTCTTCCTCCTGGACAGTGGGGACGGGGGCTCTCGATGGTCCTGTGGGGGAGTAAAGGAAAGAGTTAGAGATGTGAGGTCAAGGTTACATGCACATTGCATATTGCAGATGATCATAGGTCCATCTGTTATAGCTTCAGAATCATTATCAACGACTCATGCAATGTCAATGAGAGAGCTAGAAAACTATTCTGTCACCAGCTTGCTGTGATGCACCCGTCTGTCCGTCCCCCACTGGCGCCTCATCCTCCAGTCCTACGATCTCCAGGACCGCCTCCTCCCAGGGGGTGAGGTGGGCTACTGATGGTGGCCCTCCTCCTGTCCTCGCTCATTCTCTTTTATTGTGAGCTCTCTTTTCCTGCAATGAGGGAGACAAGTGGAGTTTGAGTGAGAATGAAGGAGTGAGTGTAGAGAATCCATAGCATAGATGCTTAGAAGGAGACAAAGATGGAGTGAGGTGGCAAGACCAAGAGCCCTCCCTGTGTGTTGTCAGTTGTTAAGATAGCATCACAGTGATAGGGAGTGTGAGGGCTGCATAGTCGAATACTTAGGTGAATGTGGGCATAGAGAGAGAGGGAATGGGTAAGGGTGCATGGATGTCAGTGTCAAGTGGGATGTGGAGGAAGAGATTGCTAAAGCTGAGTGCTGGTGAGGAGAGGCAATGGAGATCAGATTGAGAGTGATGGGAGCTTCATACTCACTTTTCCAGTGTGCTGAAGGTCATGAAATCTCTTCCTGCGCTGTATCCAGGTTCTGCGGGTAGCCGATAAGGAGTTGACCTCCTCTGCCGCTTGCAGCCATGCAGTCTTTGTCTGCTGGGGAGAAATCTTCCTCCCTGATGAAGGGAAGAGCACCTCCATGTGAGCTCTTGCTCCCTCCACTAAAGCCTGCAGGGCAACGTCGTCAAAATGGGGTGCAGACCTAGGTCTCCCGCTGGTCATTCTGCTTCCCGCTCAGTGTATCAGCAAATGCCAAAAGGTTGGCAGCCTGCAGAAGAAGCAAGGCTTGTTGCAGTCTACTCTCAATCATCAGCAAAGTGATGGAAGGTGTCGTCGACAGTGCTATCAAGCGGCACTTACTCAGCAATAACCTGCTAACTGATGCCCAGTTTGGGTTCCGCCAGGGCCACTCAGCTCCTGACCTCATTACAGCCTTGGTCCAAACATGGACAAAAGAGCTGAACTCAAGAGCTGAGGTGAGAGTGACTGCCCTTGACATCAAGGCAGCATTTGATCGAGTGTGGCATCAAGGAGCCCTAGCAAAACTGAAGTCAATGGGAATCGAGGGGAAAACTCTCCATTGGTTGGAATCATACCTAGCACAAAGGAAGTTGGCTGTGGTTGTTGGAGGTCATTCACCTCAATCACATGACATCGCTGCAGGAGTTCCTCAGGGCAGTGTCCTAGGCCCAACCATCTTCAGCTGTTTCATCAATGACCTTCCCTCCATCATAAGGTCAGAAGTGGGGATGTTCGCTGATGATTGCACACTGTTCAGCACCATTCGAGACTCGTCAGATACTGACGCAGTCCGTGTCCATATGCAGCAAGACCTGGACAACATTCAGACTTGGGCTGACAAGTGGCAAGTAACATTCGCACCACACAAGTGCCAGGCAATGACCATCTCCAACAAGTGAGACTCTAACCATCTCCCCTTGACATTCAATGGCATTACCATCGCTGAATCCCCCACTATCAACATCCTGGGGGTTACCATTGATCAGAAACTGAACTGGACCAGCCATATAAATACTGTGGCTACAAGAGCAGGTCAGAGGCTGGGAATTCTGCGGCGAGTGTCTAACCTCCTGACTCCCCAAAGCCTTTCCACCATCTACAAGGCACAAGTCAGGAGTGTGATGGAATACTCTCCACTTGCCTGGATGAGTGCAGCTCCAACAACACTCAAGAAGCTCGACACCATTCAGGATAAAGCAGCCCACTTGATTGGCACTCCATCCACCACCTTCAACATTCACTCCCTCCACCACCGGCGCACTGTGGCTGCAGTGTGTACCATCTACAAGATGCACTGCAGCAACTCGCCAAAGCTCCTTCAACAGCACCTTCCAAACCCGTGACCTCTACCACTTAGAAGGACAAGGGCAGCAGACGCATGGGAACATCACCACCTACAAGTTCCCCTCCAAGCCACACACCATCCTGACTTGGACCTGTATCGCCGTTCCTTCACTGTCGCTGGGCCAAAATCCTGGAACTCCCTTCCTAACAGCATTGTGGGTGTACCTACACCATATGGACTGCAGCGGTTCAAGAAGGGGGCTGCATTGGATGGGAACGTCGTGCTTCTCAATCATATTGACAGGGCACAGAGACGCAGGGATAGAGTGGCAGGCCTGGCCAGACGGAGGAGGGCCTACAGACATCGCCCCACGAGACCTTACGCTGCCAGGGTTTTCCGCCAGCAGTTTTCGTATATCAACATGTCGGAGGAGCAGTGTTTCCGAAGGTTGTGCTTCAGTAAGGAGGTGGTCACTGAGCTCTGCCACCTGCTTCAGCCAGATCTGCAGCCTCAACTAAGGTGCAGGACATCTCTGTCGGTGGCTGTGAGGATCACTGTGGCTCTAAACTTCTATGCAAGCGGCTCCTTTCAGGCCGCTACTGGAGACATTGCCAACATCTCACAGTTCGCGGTGCATTGCTGCATCTGTCAAGTGACTAATGCCCTCTTTAGAAGGAGATGGCAGTACATCTCGTTCCCAATGACCCGGACAAGCAGCGAGAGCGCGCAGAGGGCTTCGCAAGGATAGCGGGCTTCCACATGGTGCAGGGCGCCATTGACTGCACGCATGTGGCTTTGCGGGCGCCTCTAGAGAATGCGGAGGATTTCCGCAACCGAAAGGGGTTCCATTCTTTGAACGTGCAGCTGGTCTGTGACCACCGACAGCTGATACTCGCTGTGAATGCCCACTTTCCAGGCACCAGCCACGACGCCTTCATCCTGCGCCAGACTTCTGTGGCAGACCTTTTCGAGGCCCCGGCTCACCCAGGAGGCTGGCTTCTCGGGGACAAGGGCTATCCTCTGTGCCCCTGGCTGATGACCCCATTCCGTTCGCCCAGCACCCCTGCTGAAGAACGTTACAATGAGAGCCATCAAGCAACCAGGAACATCATTGAGCACACAATCGGCGTGCTGAAGCAATGGTTCCGCTGTCTGGACCATTCCGGAGGAGCCCTTCAGTACTCACCTGAGCGAGTCTCCCACTTCGTGGTTGTGTGTTGCATGCTGCATAACCTGGCAATCCTCAGGACCCAGCCAATGCCACCAGACATTGAAGCACCAGCAGAGGAGGAGCAGGAGGAGGAGGAGCAGCAGCACCAAGACGGGAGGGAGGCACAAACTGCAAGGGCCGTCCGTCAGAGGCTTATAGCAAGTCGCTTCTAGGCCCCTCTCAGGGAATGCTTGCTGCCATTCCAAGAACATGAATGGAACCGTTCTGCTACCCCTAAGCCGGTCAAGGGCAAAATTTGTGCAAAGAACAGACATGGCCATTGTGAATAAAGAAAGTTGTTTATTTAACAAAATGTGCTTCCTTCCCGCTTGACAAAGCAATAGCAACAAAAAGCAAAACAAACAGACTGCCACATAAGTGACTCTCACACCCGGGAGACTGTCCAAAACATAAGTTGCTCTCACACCCGGGAGACTGTCCAAAACATAACTAACATTCAGACCAGCATCCTCTGCCTTGAATGAAACAAATAACAGGAATCAGCAGCACCTTCTACTTTTTCCCCCTCGATGGCGATTTGCTTCCCTTTCGGCATTGGCCCCTTCCCGCTCTGCAGCTCCTCCGTAATGGGACCCCAGTGGCTGCAGCAAGGCTGGTGGAGGCCTGCTGACTGTCCGAAACCACAGATGCCCCTGAAGGATGGCCTGGACGAGCTCTGGGCCTGGAGGGCCCGGCTGCTGACTGCTCCAACTCTGCATGGGCGGAAGCAGTCTGTCCTACAGGTGGTGGCAGCTGCAGTGGAGAAGTGCCAGTGGTGGCATCAGGAATGCGGTCATCCTGAGAGCGGACAGCAGCTCCCTGGTCGGCCGACACACTGGCACTCTGATGGGGCAGCACCGCAGCATGCGCAACAATCGGCTGGTGCACAGATTGCTGGCCGGCTGTGGTGCGGCAAGGGCCCCGGGGAATCCTGCCCGATCCAGCGAGGGTGGCCGCAGCCAGTGCTCACGTAGCCTCAATCTGCGTCTGCATGAGACCAGCGAGTGACTGCGTGGCAGCACTCAGCACTTGCGTGGCAGGTGCCATTGCTTCGTTGAAGCCCTGGACAATCCTTGCCAGTGCTGTGCCGAAGTCCTGCACACTCCTTGCCTGTGCTGCGCCGAAGTCCTGCACACTCCTTGCCTGTGCTGCGCTGAAGTCTTGGACACTCCTTGCCAGTGTCTCAATGGATTCGGGCATCCTTCCCACTGCAGCCATGAGCTCAGTGTGCCTCAGCCCAGCCTGGGCGTTCATTTCAGCGAGGGCACGCACCTCTTCTGCGTTCTGTGCAGCAGCACTCGCAGCCCGACTCGCCCTCCAGGGAGACGGCCCCCGAGCTTCCCTACCCCCCTCGCATTGCTGCAGGCCACTGGGTCCTGGAGCTGGATCCTCCTCAGAGCATTCCCCCCCGATCCCCTCCAGGGAAGGAGTCTCCCCAGTCTGGAGATGGGCTGGCTCGCCTGAGGGTTGAACGGATGGTCCGGCTTCCTCCTCCTCATTGCCTCCGGAGTCAGTCGCAGTGGCAGCTTGAGGGCCCGCCTCCCGAGCTGGTGATGCAGCATCTGAAAGCAGGGAGGTTCAAGAGTGGCTTTAGCGAAAGGACAGGGTGGCAGCAAGGGATGCATGAGTGCTGCAATGCTCTGAATTGGGTCGAGAGTGAAAAAGCATGCTGGTGTGGGGAACAAGTGGAAAGAGAGAGGTGAAAAAGGTGATGACCTTACCATCGCTGTCCACAATGGGGTCGGCATCTCCAGAGGCGACGGGGCCACTCATCCGGCTTGCGACGATCTGGTGGACTCGCTCCTCCAGGTCTGTAAGGGTCTGCAGGTGAGGCCGGCCTCCTCCGGTCCGAAGCTGTTTCCTGCGGTTACTCACCAGCTTGGCTTGCAAGAGAAAGGACGGGGTGTGATGAAACATGCTGCCCTGATCTGGTATCACATGCCTCCCATGGTAGAATAGCCCTTACATTATGCTGCCCTGATCTGGCATCACATGCCTCCCATGGTCGAATAGCCCTTACATTATGCACTGAGCTGAATGTGTGTGTGTGTTTCCAGAAAGGGCCATGGGTGCTGGATGACAGCTTTGCACACCCTCTGGCCATAAAGTGAGGTGCAGATGGAGGGATGAAGATGATTCTGAAAAAGGCACTCACCCTGACGACCCGAGTGAGGTCGTTGAACTTCTTCCTGCATTGCACAGGAGTCCTTGGAACCATGCTGCTGGAGGTGACTCTTTGGGAAACCTCCCTCCAAGCTCTGCGGTATTCGGTTTGTTGAGGCCTCCTGCCATTCTCCGGGTACAGCACAGATCGCTGGCGCTCCACCGCATCAACCAGAGCATCCAATGCCCCCTCGCTGAAGCGCTGCGCTCTCTCCCTGGCCCTCTCCATGTGGTTGAAGCTTTGCCCACCACAGGTAGGTTGCCGCCGATTTTGAGGCCTACAAGGCGCAAAGTGTGGCTGCAGATGATAATCGATCCACCCCTTTTAAGAGCTGGCCGGCGCCAACGTGTCTGGGTGAAATCGATAATTGACAGCACCTGCGCTGCGCCCGCCCGCGGAGAAATTGCGTCGCGCCACCGGGTTAGCGCCTTAAGACTATCATGCAGCACCTGATTTAGTGCCGCAATCACCTTCAGGGGCACTGCAACCCAATATCACTCGAGGTGGCGATAAATTGCGCCTGGCGCTAAACTTTGCGTACCGCCAATACTAGCGCCCCAAACGGGGCGATACCGAATTTCTCCCCCCAAATTCGGGGAACCCGACAACTCCCCGCACCTGAGTTAAAATCGACCCCAATGTCTGCAAAAATGCAGTTAAGCCAAAATTAAGAATTGAATGAAGAATCTTCGGTAAGAATGACATCAAACAGAAACCATAGCTGTCGTTGTTTTTATGATGGTTTTTGGAACACCTAAAAGTAGAGAAATAATTATGCATGCAATAGTTGAATTGATAGTAACATAGAAAGCATTCAAACAGAGGGATCAATAAAGACAATTAGCTGACATCAGCAGAGAACATCAAAGAAGAAACCAAAGCCAAAAGGGTATAAAAATAAGACCTTTTTAACAGAACGTCAGAACACGCTGAACGGGCAGGGCGTTTCTCAACTTTCCAGAGGCAGCTCTGTAAGTTTTTATCTATGAGTCTCGGGTAAATCAAAGTGATTGATTTTTGGTGGATGTTCTGGATTTAGAAATAAGAAATGTTCTGGATTTAGAAATAAGAAATATAACAAAGTAAAGATTTGAGAATAAGGATCTCTGAGAAATAAGAAATGTAAGCTAATTGTACTTTGAATTGTTAATGTTGCGACTGATTCAACAGATGTTAACTGAATGCCAGCTCTTAAATAAAACTATATGGCCTAGAAATTCAGTTGCGTTTGCGCCCACTTAGGGGCGAAAGATTGGGTTGCGCCGGAAGTTTTTTAGTGTCCGAAATTAAGTTGGGCCCTAACATCGGCGTTAGCCGGTAGCGCTGCGCCGGCACCGATGACGTCATCGGTGTGCGCAGCGCCCCGGTTCCAACGCGATTCCGTTCCGAAGGCCAAATTCAGTTGCGGCCGCCTCGCCCGCAGCGGCCGCAAACAACGTTTGGAAAACGGGGCCTTGCAGCTCCGAGAGGCCGGCACATAAAGGTGGAGGGGCGGCCGGCCGCTTTCCCGGCGGCCGCATGGCCGCACCTCCCTCCCCGGACTCCTGCACCAGCCCCCCCGCGGCATTGCTGTCTGACTCCCGCGAGCCCGGCACTTCTCCGTGGTGCCGGGCTCATTTGCCGGGGGAATCCAGCGGCGATCTCACGGCTGCAGGCAGCTCCTCCTTAAGAGAAGGAGGAGGCCTGCAGTACCCCAGCCTGCCGCACCGCATCGGGTGGTGCAGCGGCAGCTGGACGCCTGAAATAGACTTTCATCGCCTCAAGCGAGGCGGCCAAACCCTGCAGTAGCGCCCGCCTCCGTCTTGGCCCGTCGCAACTGAATTTCAGGCGGGCGCTGCGGGAATCCGGGCGAGCGCTAAATTTCGGGCGCTGAAGACCTGGCGGGGCCTTACTGAATTTCTAGGCCCATATTTCTAGAATTGTCTCAAAGAGTAATTCCGTATAGACTCACAAACCCACAAATTCTGTACACTCTTTTGTAAGGAGTTGCAGAAATCTGGGGGGTATTCCGGACCCTCATAATATCCGGAAGGTTACAGTCTAGTTCAACTTATTAAAAGTACTATCCGGAGGATGGTAACATCTTTAGTCATTCCTTTCCTTTAGGAAGAGATAGCCTGAACCTTTAGACCCATTTAAGCGTCTTATGGAATTCGGCTATCTCTAACTTAAGTTGAAGGTGAACGTCTGGGGAATACACCTGATCTGGAATAGCCCAAAAGGGCTAGGACTGTAATTATCCCTTCACACCGAAGTGTACGAGAGCATGGGCTTTACACTAAACATCCATAAGACAAAGGTCCTATACCAACCTGCCCCCGCCACACAGTACTGCCCCCCAATTATCAAAATCCACGACAAGGCCTTGGACAATGTGGACCACTTTCCATACCTCGGGAGCCTACTGTCAACAAGGGCAGATGTCGACGCCGAAGTCCAACACTGCCTTCAGTGTGTCAGTGCAGCCTTCGGTCGCCTGAGGAAGAGAGTGTTTGAAGACCAGGACCTCAAACCCAGCACTAAGCTCATGGTCTACAGAGCAGCAGTGATACCCGCCCTCCTGTATGCCTCAGAGACATGGACCATGTACAGCAGGCACCTCAAAGCACTGGAGAGGTACCACCAACGCTGCCTCCGCAAGATCCTGCAAATCCACTGGCAGGATAGGCACACCAACGTCAGTGTTCTTGCTCAGGCCAACATCCCCAGCATCGAAGCTTTGACCACGCTCGATCAGCTCCGATGGACGGGTCACATTGTCCGCATGCCCGATACAAGACTCCCAAAACAAGCGCTCTACTCGGAGCTCCGGCACGGCAAGAGAGCCCCAGGTGAGCAGAGGAAATGCTTCAAGGACATCCTCAAAGCCTTCTTGAAAAAGTGTAACATCCCCACCGACACCTGAGAATCCCTGGCCCAAGACCACACAAAGTGGAGGAGAAGAATCCGGGAAGGTGCCAAACACCTTGAGTCTCTTCGCCGGGAGCAAGCGGAAGCCAAGTGCAGGCAGTGCAAGGAGTGCACGTCATCCCAAGCACCCCACCTACCCGCCCCTTCAACCACCGTCTGCCCCACCTGGGACAGAGACTGTAGGTCCCGCATTGGACTCATCAGTCACCTGAGAACTCATTTTTAATGTGGAAGCAAGTCATCTTCGGTTCTGAGGGACTGCCTAAGAAGAAGAAGAAGACTGAGTGAGGGCTGCACTGTCAGAGGGGCAGTACTGAGGGAGCGCTGCACTGTCGGAGGGGCAGTACTGAGGGAGCGCTGCACTGTCGGAGGGGCAGCACTGAGGGAGCGCTGCACTGTCGGAGGGGCAGTACTGAGGGAGTGCTGCACTGTCGGAGGGTCAGTACTGAGGGAGCGCCGCACTGTCGGAGGGGCAGTACTGAGGGAGCGCCGCATTGTCGGAGGGGCAGTACTGAGGGAGCGCTGCACTGTCGGAGGGGCAGCACTGAGGGAGCGCTGCACTGTCAGATGTCGGTGCCGTCTTTTGAATGTGATGTTAAACCAAGGCCCTGTCTGCCCTCTCAGGTGGATGTAAAAGATCCCACGGCACTATTTCAAAGACAAGCAGGGATGTCCTGACAACACCAGCTAAAACAGGTAATCTGGTCATTTTCACATTGCTGTGTGTGGGAGCTTGCTGTGCGTAAACTGGCAACAGAGTTTCCTACATTACAACAGTGACCACACTCAAAATGTACTCCATTGGCTGTGAAGCGCTTTGGGATGCCCGATGGTCGTGAAAGGCGCTGGAGAAACGCAAGTCTGTCTGTTATTATCAGCAATCTGTTTCTTTCAGACTAAATCCCAGCCTTCGTCTAAACATACCTATTGTAAACTCATGTATCAAACAAAAATTCCCTATTTTCACCATATCCGTGCTCAGCATGGACCTGTTGGGCCGAATGGCCTGTTTCTGTGTTGCGAATCCTATATAATACTCGAAATGAGCCGTTAATTCCATTCACTGGAAGAACAAAAGGAGCAGTACTGAGCGGAGAAATGCCTTCATATTGAGTGGATTCAGCTGGTGAACTTTCAAAGCATCGATATAACTTTCATTCTATAAATAAAACATCTTTGAGTGGTGTGAATACGTTTAACCTTTGATATTCAACACAATTGTAATTCGTTCATAAGGGATCTGCTCTTTCTTTTCTGAACACAGAAACATGTTAAGGAACATAAGAAGATAAGAATTAGGAGCAAGGATTAGGCCATACGGCCCCTCGAGCCTGCTCCGCCACTCAATAAGATATTGAGATTATATAGTCTCAGCCCTGGCTCAGTGGGCAGCACCCTCGCCTCTTGAGTCAGAAGATTGTGGGTTCGAAGTCCCACTCCAGAAACTTGAACACAAAAATCCAGGATGACACTCCAGTGCAGTGTTGAGGGAGCGCCGTCGTTCAGATGAGATGTTAAACCGAGGCCCCGTCTGCTCTCTCAGGTGGACGTAAAAGATCCCACGGCACTATTTCGAAGAGGAGCAGGAGAGTTATCCTGGGGGACCAGTATTTATCCCTCAACCAACATCATTAAAACAGATTACAAGAGCGAAAGCGATTTACTTGTACTTCTTGCAATTTAGTATACTGTATTCGCTAATGATGTGGCCTCCTGTACATTGTGGAGACAAAACGCTTTGCGGAACACCTCCGTTCAGTCCGTAAGGGGGACCCCGAGCTTCCGGTCGCCTGTCACTTTAATCCTCCGCTCCACTCCCACTCTGACCTCACCGTCCTCGGCCTCTTGCATTGTTCCAACAAAGCTCAATGTAAGCTCGAGGAACAGCACCTCGGCCTAGAAATTGGGTTCTGGTCTTGCCAGGGCTGTAGCGCCAGAAAGTTTGCGCCAGCGGTAATGCGGCAGCGCCCGACGAAAATTCGGGTGCGCCGGGCCCAGACGGCGGCGGGCGCTAAAACCCTCCTTTAGCGCCTCAAAACGGGCGTGAACTTGGGTTTCCCGGCGCTAATCCCCCGCTGCGGCACCCGATGCGGTGCGGCAGGCGGGGGAACTGCAGGCCTCCTCCTCCTGTTAAGGAGGAGCTGCCTGCAGCCGACAACTGTCCGGCGGATTGACCCGACATCTGAGCCCGGCACCTCGGGGAAGTGCCGGGCTCGCATGAGACACTGATCAGGGCCGCGGGGGGGGTATGCAGGAGTCCGGGAAGGGAGGTGCGGGCAGGCGGCCGCCGGGAACGCGGCCGGCCGCCGCTCCACCTTTCTGCGCCGGCGCACACTGGGGGAAGACTCTGTTGCCAGAGTCTTAGTTGCGCCTGCCACGGGCGAGGCGGGCGCAACTGAATTTCGGCTTGGGGCCGGGTTACCACGGCAACCGGGATGCTGCGCACACCGATGACGTCATCGGTGCCGGCGCAGCGCTACCGGTGCAACGCCGATTTAGGGCCCCAGGGAATTTCTCAACTGGCCATAACTCCAGCGCTAGGCCCTCTAGCGCCTCAAATGCGGCGCTAAGCCTACCGAATTTCTAGGCCCTCATCTTTCGATTCGGCACTTTACAGCCTTCTGGACTCAACATCGAGTTCAACAATTTCAAACCATCACGTGGCAGCTGCTGATGATTCTGATATTCCCATTAAAAAAAAATTCATTTATGGGATGTGGGTGTCGCAGGCAAAGCCACCATTTATTGCCCATCCCTAATTGCCCCCTTGAGAAGGGGGTGGTGAGCTGCCTTCTTGAACTGCCGCAGTCTGTGTGGTGAAGGTACTCCCACAGTGCTGTTAGGGAGGGAGTTCCAGGATTTTGACCCAGTGTCGATGAAGTCAGGATGGTGTGTGACTTGGAGGGGAACTTAGAGGTGGTGGTGTTCCCATGCACCTGCTGCCCTTGTCCTACTAGGTGGAAGAGGCCGCGGGTTTGGGAGGTGCTGCCGAAGAAGCCTTGGCGAGTTGCTGCAGTGCATCTTGTAGATGGTACACACTGCAGCCACGGTACACCGGTGGTAGAGGGAGTGAATGTTTAAGGTGGTTGATGGGGTGCCAATCAAGTGGGCTGCTTTGTCCTGGATGTAATGTTATCTTAATAACGTAATTACGAGTCTCACAAGCAGTTGTAGAGGAGTGCCATTTATTCAGTCCTGACTCTGTGTCTCTAGTACAGTATCTGAAGCATGGCCAAGATGGCGTCGGATCCCGCCCCCGGATATGACATCAGCCGTCAACCAGCTGTCAATCAAACCCTGCTGTCTTTACGACAGCTACGGTTATCCGTACATCTTCCCCCTTCAATGAAGACATAACACAATAACAACATAACATAACATAACACATAGAACACTTGTTAACATCATATAGAACCAGTCAGTGTAACTACACCATTGAACTAATTGCAGGTAGGTATAAACCTTACCCACACCCAGGAGTCCATTAACTGTTTACAGTCTTATCAATCCCTGTCTACAGGTCAAGTTTAACTACAGGCTTTCTGGTGCGCTGTGATCTGCGTGGCTGAACGGGTGTTTGCTGAATCACCCCAGTTGTATCCCTTAAGTTCATGTCTGTACCACACAGGTCCCTTGTCACATTATCACTATTGTGTCCTTCGTCACTTTGTGGCATTTCCCTCATCTCGTCTCTTTGTGGCATTTCCCTCATCTCGTCATCCTCTCTGTCCTCCTGAGGCTGAAAGGTCTCCGTGGTTTTCAGTAGGTGCCTCCTGTTTCTGCGAAACACATTGCCGTTCTCTGTCATGACACTGTATGGCCGGGGGGCGACCTGTTGTAGAACGGTGGCTCTTGTAGGCCATGACTCAGGCCCTTCAATGCAAACTATATCCTTCTCCTGTAGAGGCACTAGTGTAGTGGCTGTGCGGTCATGAAGTGTTTTTTGTTTCTGTTGTAGTTTCCGAGCCTTGTCTGCCCACACCTCATCTCTGTGGTCAGGTGTGACATAACTGGGAAGTCGTGTACGGATTTTCCGACCCAGTAAGAGCTCAGCTGGAGACTTGCCACTTGCTAGCGGGCCCACCCTGTACGACATCAGGGCCAGATATGGGTCAGTGTTGCTGTGTGCTGCTTCCTTTAATAGTCTTTTCACAATCTGTACCCCCTTCTCCGCTTTTCCATTAGCCTGAGGATAGAGCGGACTGGAGGTTACATGATTAAACTCATACTCTGAAGCAAATGACTGAAACTCATGACTGGCATAGGGAGGGCCATTATCAGAGACCAGGGTTAGAGGGATGCCCTGCCTGGCAAAGATTGACTTCAGGTGAGTTATCACAGCTCTTGATGTGGTACTGGACAAGAGAGCCATCTCTGGATAATTGGAATAATAATCAATAACTAACAAATAGTCTTTTCCTTCATAGTGAAATATATCAGTTCCTGCCTTTTCCCAAGGTTGTGATGGGAGCTCTGTGGTAATGAGGGGCTCTTTTGTTTGCTTGTAGTGATACTCCTGACATGTAGCACACTCGCTGATCAACTGGTCAATATCAGAGTTCATGTTTTGCCAGTAGAGTGCCTCACGTGCTCTCCTTTTTGAATTTTCTGCACACAGGTGCCCTTCATGTATCCTGTTGAGCATTTCTCGTCGCATAGAGGTGGGCACTACTATCCTGTCACACTTAAGCAGTAGTCCATTGACCACAGAGAGCTCAGACTGAATGTGATAATATTGTTTGCATGATCCTTTCTTCCAGCCCTCTTGAAGATTTCTCATTACTTTACTCAGGACTGGGTCCTTTGATGTCTCTGTGACTATCACTGATAGTTGTTCCTGTGTGGCGGGCAATGCTGCGTAGACCATATCCACATGAAGAGCCACATCCTCTTCTGATTCACTGTTTTGTGTGGCGTAAGGCGCAGCCCTGGATAGTGTGTCTGCAATGAACATTTGTGTCCCTGGCACATATGTTAGCTCAAAATCGTAACGTTGAAGTCTCATCATTAGGCGTTGTATCTGTGGTGACATGTCACACAGATTCTTCTTTGCGATCCCTAGCAGTGGCTTATGGTCCGTTTCTAGGATAACCTTGGGAAGTCCATAGGTGTAGGTATGAAATTTTTCACACCCAAATGCCAAGCCAAGGCACTCCTTCTCAATTTGCGCGTACTGGCACTCTGTAGCCGTCATGGAGCGTGACGCATACGCCACTGGTCACCATTCTCCTTCATCTTCCTGTAGAAGGACAGCCCCTAATCCATTCTTAGAGGCATTTGTGGACACTTTTGTCCTCTTTTTAGGGCAGAAGAACTTCAGTAGGGGTTCACTTGCTAGAATGTGTAGCAGCTCCTTCCATTCATTCTCATGTTCATGTCCCCATTGGAACTCTGTCTCTTGGTGCAGCAGTTTTCTCAGATGAACAGTTTTCACTGCTAGATTTGGAATGAATTTTCCTAGGTAGTTAACCATGCCAAGGGCCCGCTGAACCCCTTTCTTGTCCTTTGGTTTCTCCATGTCATGTATAGCCTTTACCTTTGACTTGTCTGGCTGAATCCCCTCTGAAGAGATCTTGTCTCTGAGGAATGTGATTTCATTGACACTGAACTGACATTTGTCTTTATTTAGTTTGAGTCCATACTGCTGTATTCTCTGAAGTGTTTTCTCCAGTCTGGTGTTGTGCTCCTCCTGAGTGGAGCCCCATACTACCAGATCATCCACGTACACCCGCACTCCCTCCAGGCCCTCGATGATTTGCTCCATTGCTCTGTGAAAGATTTCTGGGGCGGAGCTAATACCAAAGGGCAGACGTTGGTAGGAGTATCGACCAAGCGGGGTGTTAAAAGTGCACAGCTTAGCACTTTCTTCATCAAGTTTCAACTGCCAGAAACCATGCGAGGCGTCCATCTTGGAGAAGACTTTCGCTTCTGTCATTTCGCTGACTATTTCCTCTCTCTTTGGAATTTGATAGTGCTCTCTTTTGATATTGGCGTTAAGGTCCTTGGGATCCATGCAGACACGCAATTTATCAGTTTTCTTTGAATTGACGCAGACCATGGAATTTACCCAGTCAGTCGGTTCCTCAATCTTCTTTATGACAGCTAGTCCCTCCATGCGGTCTAGCTCTTTCCTCAGTTTTTCACGGAGAGCCACTGGAACTCTCCTACTCTCCTGGGTGCGTGAATCACAGGTTGTGCATCCTCTCTCAGTTTGATGGAGTATGTAAAGGGCAGTGCTCCAAAACCCTGAAAGACATCTGCATATTTGTGTGCTATAGTCTCATGAGTCAGATTTGTACTATCTTGGGGGGCACTCTGCACACAGTTCTGTTCATTGATAGTATAGATTCGTTTTACCAAGCCCAAATCCACACAGGCCTTATCCCCCAACAGTGACTCATGTCCTTCAGGCACTATAACAAAGGTCAAAGGGTGAATGTGATTTTTTACCTTAACATTCAGCCTACACGTTCCTTTTGTTTCAATGCTTTGTCCATTGTACGCCTTCAAAGACACTGTCTTGTTCAGTATTTTAGGTTGCACTTTGAGATTCCGTGCATCACTCCAACTTATGAGGTTTGCCTTAGCACCTGTATCTAGCTTAAAGGGAACAATGGTGCCATTTACCAGCAAGGGAGCTATCCAAACTTCAGTCTTTGGTCCTACAGAGTGCACTTCATTAGCATTTTTGCCCTGTTTTGACTCATTTTGCACCATTCCAACAAACAAAGTCTCTGCTCCTGTCTCTTCAGTCTCAATAGCATGCACTGTCTTTTTACCTTCAGTTTTCTCTTCCAAAAAACACATCTTGGCAAAGTGATTCCTGCCTTTACATTTTGCACAGTTCTTCCCATAAGCAGGAAACTGTCTGGCTACGTGTTTATTACCGCACCATCTGCATTCGTAAGGCATCATCGTCTTGAACTCCGTGGGCCCTCTTGTGTCCCTTTTGTGTACCACATCCACCGGCAGGTTTTTCAGCCCCAGGGCGCTCCCTCCTGCTGTGCTGCTCCCTTCGAAAGTTTTCATGTGCACGGCTGAGAGTTCACTAGCATGACATATTTTCACTGCTGCATCCAAATTTAGGTCATTGTCTCTAAGCATTCTCTTCCTCACCTTCTTGTCGAGTATTCCAAAAACGACTTGATCGCGTATCATCGATTCCTTCAGGTCCCTAAAGTTGCATGTTTGTGCTTTTATTATCAAGTCTGTCAAAAAAAAATCAAAGCATTCTCCTTGCTTTTGCACGCGGGAGCGAAACACGAATCTCTCATACGTTTCATTCTTTTTTGGAGTGCAGTATTCGTCGAACCGTTCTATCACCTTGTCCAGATCATTTTTATCATCTTTGGCTGCAAACGTAAATGTGTTAAACAGCTCGATTGCCTGCGAGCCAGCCACTGTTAGCAACAAAGCTACTTTACGTGTTCCAGAGCTAGTCGAAGCGTCAATCGCTGTGAGGTAGAGAAGAAAGCGTTGCTTGAAGACACGCCAATTTTCATCCACATTTCCTTCTAGTTGAAGGCTAGCCGGAGGTTTTATTCCTTACATTGTTGTTGTATGTCCTTATCGTGATTTCTATAAATCCTGGTACCATGTAATGTTATCTTAATAATGTAATTGCGAGTCTCACAAGCAGTTGTAGAGGAGTGCCATTTATTCAGTCCTGACTCTGTGTCTCTAGTACAGTATCTGAAGCATGGCCAAGATGGCGTCGGATCCCGCCCCCGGATATGACATCAGCCGTCAACCAGCTGTCAATCAAACCCTGCTGTCTTTACGACAGCTACGGTTATCCATACACTGGATGGTGTCGAGCTTCTTGAGTGTTTTTGGAGCTGCACTCATCCAGGCATTTACACCTCTTCTAGACTCATCCTTTGTTTCTTTACTTGTCCCATTACCATCTCCTTTTGCCTTGCATTATCGTCTCTTTTGTCATTTAATCTCTCCTGCCGTCCTCCCTATCACAGACCTTCCCTTTTGTTCTTTCCTCCCCCCGCCTCCCCCCTTTCCCTGCCCCTACACTTGCTTAAAACCTGTTACACCTCTGACTTTTTCCAGTTCTGACAAAAGGTCATCGACCTGAAACATTAACTCTGTTTCTCTCCCCACAGATGGAGCCTGACCTGCTGAGTATTTCCAGCATTTTTTGTTTTTATCTAAAACAGATTATCTGGTCATTATCACATTGCTGTTTGTGGGAGCTTGCTGTGCACAAATTGGCTGCCGTGTTTCATAAGAACATAAGAACTAGGAGCAGGAGTCGGCCATTCGGCCCCTCGAGCCTGCTCCGCCATTCAATAAGATCATAGCTGATCTTCGACCTCAACTCCACTTTCCCGCCTGATCCCAATATGCCTTGATTCCCTTAATATTCAAAAGTCTATCGATCTCTGACTTGAATATATTCAATGACTGAGCCTCCACAGCCCTCTGGGGCAGAGAATTCCAAAGATTCACAACCCTCTGGGTGAAGACATTTCTCATCATCTCAGTCCTAAATGGCCGACCCCTAATTCTGAGACTGTGACCCCTGGTTCTAGACTCCCCAGCCAGGGGAAACATCCTCCCTGCATCTACCCTGTCAAGCCCTGTAAGAATTTTGTATGTTTCAATGAGATTACCTCTCATTCTTCTAAACTCTAGAGAATATAGGCCTAGTCTACTCAATCTCTCCTCATAGGACAATCCCCCCATCCCAGGAACCAGATGGTGAACCTTAACATACCATTTGCTTTCCTAATTGCTAGCTGTACCTGCATGTTAACTTTCAGTGATTCGTGTACAAGGACACTCAGGTCCCTCTGAACACCAACATTTCCCAATCTCTCACCATTTAATAAATACTCTGCTTTTCTATTTTTCCTACCTTCACATTTCTCCACATTATATTCCATTTGCCATGTTCTTGCCCACTCACTTAGCCTGTCTATATCCCCTTGAAGCCTCCTTGCATCCTCCTCACAACTTACATTCCCACCCAGCTTTGTATCATCGGCAAATTTGGATATATTACATTTGGTCATTGATGTAGATTGTGAATATTTGAGGCCCAAGCACTGATCCTTGCGGTCCCCCACTAGTTCCAGCCTGCCAACCCGAAAATGACCCGTTTATTCCTACTCTCTGTTTTCTGTCTGTTAACCAATCCTCAATCCATGCTAGTATATTACCCCCAATCCCATGAGCCCTAATTTTGTTTAATAACCTCTTGTGTGGCACCTTATTGAATGCCTTCTGAAAATCCAAATACACCACATCCACTGGTTATCTATTCTGCTAGTTACAACCTCAAAAAACTCTACAGATTCGTCAAACACGATTTCCCTTTCATAAATCCGCGTTGACTCTGCCCAATCCTATTATTATTTTCTAAGTGCCCTGTTACCACGTCCTCAATAATAGATTCTAGCATTTTCCTCACTGATGTCAGGCTAACTGGTCTGTAGTTCCCCATTTTCTCTCTCCCTCCTTTCTTAAATAGTGGGGTTATATTTGCTACCTTCCAATCCGCAGGAACCGTACTAGAATCTATGGAATTTTGGAAAATAACAACCAATGCATCCGCTATCTTTATAGCCACCTCTTTCAAAACCCTAGGATGTAGGCCATCAGGTCCAGGGGATTTATCGGCTTTCAGTCCCATTAATTTCTCCAGTACCACTTTTTTACTAAAATTTCTTTCAGTTCCTCATTCTCGCTAGAGCCTTGGTTCTCCACTATTTCCGGGAAGCTTTTTGCGTCTTCTTCCGTGGAGACAGACACAAAGAATTAGTTTCATTTCCTTATTCCCCATTACAATTTCTCCTTTCTCAGCCTGTAAGGGACCCACATTTACTTTTGCTAATCTGTCCCTTTTTACATACCTATAGAAGCTTTTAGAGTCTATTTTTATGTCTCTCGCTAGCTTATTCTCATTCTATATTCCCTTTCTTGATCAATTTCTTGGTCCTCCTTTGCTGAATTCTAAAATCCTCCCAATCCTCAGGCTTACTACTCTTTTTGGCAACATTATAAGCCTCTTCCTTTGATCTAATACTATCTTTAACTTCTCTTGTTAGCCACGGTTGGATCACTATTCCTGTGGGGTTTTTGTGTTTTAAAGGAATGTATATTTGTTGTAAATTATGTATTAATTCTTTAAATGCTAGCCATTGCTTGTCTACCATCATACATTTTAATGTAGTTTCCCAATCTACCTTAGCCAACTCGCCCCTCATACTGATGTAGTTTGCTTTGTTTAGATTTAAGATCCTAGTTTCGGATTTAAATAAATCACTTTCAAACTCAATATAAAATTCTATCATATTATGGTCACTCTTCTCTAAAGGCCCCTTTACTACAAGGTTATTAATGAACCCTTTCTCATTGCACAAAACTAGATCTAAAATAGCCTGTTCCCTAGTTGGTTCCTCAACATACTGATCTAGAAAACTATCTTGCATACATTCCATGAATTTGTCCTCCACACTACTACTGCAAATTAGGTTTGCCCAGTCGATATGTAGATTAAAGTCCCCCATGATTACTGTATTACCCTTGTTACATGTGCCTCTAATTTCCTGATTTATACTCTGCCCTACATTACAACTATTGTTTGGGGGCCTATAAACAATTCCACCAATGTTTTCTGCCCTTTGCTGTTTCTTAGCTCCACCCAAACTGATTCTACTTCTTGATTTTCGGAGCTAAGATCCTGTGGCCTAGAAATTCGGTTTTGGCGCAGCGAGGGCTTTAGCACCGGAAGTTAGTGCCGGCGCTAAGTCCCCCTGCGCGTGCCAAAAATTCAGTAGCGCCGCGCCCAAACGGCTGCCGGCGCTACTGAGGGGTCTCAGCGCCTCAAAACTGGCGCCACGCGCCGCATTGCGGCGCTATTCCGGCGCTGCGGCGCCCGCTGCGGTGCGGCAGGCTCGGGAAGTGCAGGCCTCCTCCTTCCGTTAAGGAGGAGCTGCCTGCACCCGGCCGCGGCCCGCGATAATCTTTTTAAAAATGAGCCCGGCACCTCGGACAAGTGCCGGGCTTGCTTCTGTTCCGGGGGGGGGGGATGTCCGGGGAGGGAGCTGCGGCCAGGCGGCCGGCGGGAAAGCGGCCGGCCGCCGCGGGGCCTTTAATGCACCGGCGCAAAGTTCTGTAAGGCACCTCTGCCAGAACGTTGCTTGCGGCTGCCACGGGCGAGGCGGCCGCAACTCAATTTCCGAGTTCGGGCGGGTTACCATGGCAACCGGGACGCTGCGCACACCGATGACGTCATCGGTGCCGGCGCAGCGCTACCGGCCTAACGCCGATTTAGGGCCCCTGTCAATTTCTAAACTGGCCATAACTTCGGCGCTAGGCCCTCTAGCGCCTCAAAAGCGGCGCTAAGGCCAGTGAATTTCTAGGCCTTTCTCTCTACTGTCTTTATCCCATCCTTTATTATCAGGGCTACCCCTCCTCCTTTTCCATTTTGCCTATCTCTTCTAAAAATTAAGTATCCGGAAATATTTAGTTCCCAACCTTGGTCACTTTGCAACCATGTCTCCGTTATGGCTATTAGAGCAAACCTGTTAATTTCTATCTGCGCTATTAATTCATCTATTTTGTTGTGAATGTTTCGCGCATTCATATATAATCCCTTTAGCTTTGACTTATTTCTATTTTCCCTGATGTCAACTTAGTCACTGATGCCCTATTACCTTTGTTACTCTCTCTGTCCCTTCCTGACCCACTCTGCTTATTTCTACCCAAAACTCTACTCTGCTCTAGAGCCTCGACATTTCTCTCGTTGCTTTTAAATTTACTCTTTCCTGAATCCTCCCACCACCCCCTTCATTAGTTTAAAGCCCTGTCTACTGCCCTGGTTATTTGATTCGCCAGGACACTGGTCCCAGCCGGTTTAAGTGGAGCCCGTCCCAACGGAACAGCTCCCTCTTTCCCCAGTACTGGTGCCAGTGCCCCATGAACTGAAACCCCTTCCTCCCACACCACTCTTTGTGCCACGCATTTAAACCTCTAATCTGTTTGTCCCTATGCCAATTTGCACGTGGTTCAGGTAACAATCCAGAGATTATTACCTTTGAGGTTCTGCTTTTTAATTTGGATCCTAGCTCCTCAAACTCCCTCAGCAGAACCTCATTCCTAGTTCTACCTATGTCATTGATTCCTAAGTGGACCACGACAACTGGATCCTCCCCCTCCCACTCCAAGTTCTTATCCAGCTGCGAGGAGATGTCTTTAACCCTGGTACTCGCGGCTGCAGAGAACAGTATCTATCCCCCTGACTATACTGTCCCCCACCACAACTACATTCTCTTTCACTCCCCCCACTTGAATGGCCTCCTGCACCATGGTGCTATGGTCAGCTTGCTCATCCATCCTGCAGGCTTTTCCCTCATCCACACAGGCAGCAAGAACCTCATACCTGTTGGACAAGGGCAAAGGCTGAGGCTCCTCCAGCACTGCACCTGGGGTCCCCTTACCTGCCTGAGTTGCAGTCACACCCTCCTGTCCCTGACCACTAACCAGACCTGTACCACTACCTAACCTAAGGGGTGTGACTGCCTCCTGGATCAAAGTGTCCAGGTAACTCTCCCCATCCCTGATGCCCCGCAATGTCTGCACCTCAGACTCCAGCTCAAAAACTCTGAGCTGAAGTTCCTCAAGATGCAGGCACTTGCTGCAAACGTGGTTGTCCGGGATCACAATGCTCTCCACAAACTCCCACATGCTGCAGTTGCGGCACACCACCTGCACTGCCATCCCTATATGACCTTGTTTAATTTAATTAAATTTGATTAAATTTGTAATTAGGTAACTTAGTCTACAGTTTCATTTCTTGACTACTTACTTGATCTAGATTAAGTTCAGGGTACTGAAATTAAACATCTACCTGTGACACAAAGCACAACAAGTAGTGTAGGCAAAAAGCAGCAACTCCTTCCCCCTCTTCTCCAAATTCCCACACTTACCAAATTCCCAACTAACACACTCTGTTCAAATCCACTCCATTTAACCCCACTCTGTGCAGACCGCGCTGTGCTCTGCAGAAATGTTTACTTTATGTTTAATGTTTCCCACATTACAACAGTGACCACACTTCAAAATGTACTCCATTGGCTGTGAAGCGCTTTGGGATGCCCGGTGGTCGTGAAAGGCACTGTAGAAACGCAAGTCTGTCTGTTATTATCAGCAATCTGTTTTTTGCAGACTAAAACCGAGCCTCCATCTAAACATACCTATTTTAACCTTATGTATCAAACAAAAATTCCCTATTTTCACCATATCTGTGCTCAGCATGGACCTGTTGGGCCGAATGGCCTGTTTCTGTGTTGCGAATCCTATATAATACTTGAAATGAGCCATTAATTCCATTCTCTGGAAGAATGAAAGGAGCAGTACTGAGCGGAGAAATGCCTTTATATTGAGTGGATTCAGCTGGTGAACTTTCAAAGCATCGATATAACTTTCATTCTATAAATAAAACATCTTTGAGTGGTGTGAATACGTTTAACCTTTGATATTCAACACAATTGTAATCCGTTCATAAGGGACCTGCTCTTTCTTTTCTGAACACAGAAACATGTTAGGGAACATAAGAAGATAAGAATTAGGAGCAGGGATTAGGCCATATGGCCCCTCGAGCCTGCTCCGCCACTCAATAAGATTTTGTGATTATATACTGGAGAATATTAATACTATGATTCACAAATCGCTTAGTTAGATGCTTAACTTGAGGGCAAATCGCCTTAAATGTGTTTGTGGGACAGAAACATGAAATTTGATAAAAAGAGGATCATTGAGGCCAATTAAACTGTGAGAGGAGGTTTAATTTGGGAATGATATGACCTTGTTAGGAGGTTATAGAGGAAGAGGGAAGAGGTAGGGAAAGGGGTAAAGAGAATGAAGTTTTTACAGTGTGTTCAGGACTCCCTCCTTACCCAGTACATAACCAGAGAGGAATCACTGCTGGATCTAGTAATGGGAAATGAACCAAAGCAGATAACAGAAGTAGGCATGGGAGAACATCTCGGCAATAGCGATCATATCATAATAATGTTTAAAATAATGATTGAGAAAGACATAAGTAAGACAAAGACCAAAGTAATAGATTGGAAAAAAGATAATTTTGAGGGGATGAGAATGGAACTAGGGAAAATAAACTGGACAAACATTAACAAACAAAGCGATAGAACAGCAGTGGGAAATATTTAAAATGGTGACCTATAGAGTTCAGGAGAAATATATTCCTCTAAAAAACAAGAATAAACTAGCCAATACTGAAACACAATGGATGAATAAAGACATGTATATTACATATATATAAAATTGAAACTGAAGAAAAAAGCATACACTAAGGACATAGACAATGAAGGAGAGGATGACAAAAGGGAACAAGAAAAGGTTAGGAAAGAAGTTAACAAAACCATTAGGTAAGCAAAGGCGAACTACAAAATTAAATTGCCATGGAATATAAAAAGAAATAGTAAAGTATTCTACAAACACATAAATAACAAAAGAAAAATCAGGATATTGATAGGGCCACTAAGGGGTGCAGACAATAAACTCACAGGTAATGACAGCAAAATGGCAGAAATATTGAATAATTACTTTGCATCTGTATTTAACAGGGAGACTGACATGGTAGACATGACATTGGAAGAACAGATCAAAAAGGATATAAAAATATTTAAGATAGAAAGGAGGGAGATAATTGATAAACTAATCAAACTTAGGGAGGATAAAGCCCCCTGGTCTGGATGGATTTCATCTGCACATATTTAAAGAGTTAGGGAAGAAATAGTAGAGACACTATTACATATATATAAAATTCATTAGAAAAGGGAATAGTGCCAGAGGGGTGACGGACAGCTAATGTGATTCCTATATTTAAAAAGGGAGATAGAACAAGCCCAGGGAACTATAGACCAATTATCTTAACGTCGGTGGTAGGAAAGATAATGGAATCTTTAATCAAAGGTGTAATTGAAAAACATCTAGAAACCAAAGATATAATAAAGAGTAGTCCGCACGGATTTCAAAAAGGAAGGTCATGCTTGACCAACCTTATTGAATTCTTTGAAGAGGTAACAGAAAGAGTTGACAAAGGTAATACGATGTTGCCAAGATTAGTGGGAGACTAGAGGATTGGGAAATGTTAAAAAACCAGCAAAGGATAACTAAAAAAATAATAAAGCGAGAGAAGATGAATTATGAGAGTAAACTGGCAAGAAACATTAAAACAGATAGTAAGATCTTCTACAGGTATATAAAAAGGAAGAGGGTAGCTAAAGTAAACATTGGTCCCTTAGAGGATGAGACTGGGGAATTAATAATGGGGAACGGGGAAATGGCGGAGACTCTGAACAAATATTTTGCATCAGTCTTCACGGTAGAAGACACTAACAACATCCCAATAATGGATAATCAAGGGGCCACAGGGAGGGGGGAACTAAAGACAATCACTATTACTAAGGAAATAGTACTTGGTAAAAATAATGGGACTAAAAGACGACAAGTCCCCTGGACCAGATGGCCTGTATCCCAGAGTCTTAAAAGAAGTGGCTGCAGAGATAGTGGATGCATTGGTTGCAATATACCAAAATTCCCTGGACTCTGGAGCGGTCCCAGTGGATTGGAAAACCGCAAATGTAACACCCCTATTTAAGAAAGGAGGGAGACAGAAAGCAGGGAACTATAGACCAGTTAGCCTAACATCTGTCATTGGGAAAATGCTGGAGTCCTTCATTAAGGAAGCAGTAGCAGGGCATTTGGAAAATCATAATGCAGTCAAGCAGAGTCAGCATGGTTTTATGAAAGGGAAATCATGTTTAACAAACTTGCTGGAGTTCTTTGAGGATGTAACGAGCAGAGTGGACAAAGGTGAACCAGTGGATGTGGTGAATTTGGATTTCCAGAAGGCATTCGATAAGGTGCCACATAAAAGGTTACTGCATAAGTTAAGAGCTCACGGAATTGGGGGTAATATATTAGTATGGATAGAGAATTGGCTAACTAACAGAAAGCAGAGAGTCGGGATAAATGGGTCATTTTCTGGTTGGCAAACGGTAACTAGTGGGGTGCCACAGGGATCGGTGCTGGGGCCCCAACTATTTACAATCTACATTAATGACTTGGATGAAGGGACCGAGTGTAATGTAGCCAAGTTTGCGGATGATACAAAGATGGGTGGGAAAGCAAGTTGTGCAGAGGACTCAAAGAACCTACAAAGGGATATAGACAGGCTAAGTGAATGGGCAATCATTTGGCAGATGGAGTATAATGTGGGAAAGTGTGAGGTTATACACTTTGGCAGGAAAAATAAAAAAGCAAATTATTATTTAAATGGAGAGAGATTACAAAATGCTACAGTTCAGAGGGACCTGGGGGTCCTTGTGCATGAATCACAAAAAGTTAGCATGCAGGTCCAGTAAGTAATAATCCCTATATTAAAGTCAACATGGCTTTACAAAAGGTAAATTGTGCTTGACTAATCTACTGGAATTTTTTGAGGATGTAACTGGTAAAATAGATAAGGGAGAATCAGTGGATGTGGTGTATTTGGATTTTCAAAAGGCTTTCGATAAGGTCCTGCATAAGAGATTAGCGTGTAAAATTAAGGCACATGGGATTGGGGGCAAGGTATTGACTTGGATAGAGAACTGGTTGGCAGACAGAAAGCAAAGAGTTGGAATAAACGGCTCTTTTTCCGAGTGGCAGGCAGTGACTAGTGGGGTACCGCAGGGATCGGTCCTTGGACCCCAGCTGTTCACAATATATATTAATGATGATCTGGACGAGGGAACTAGATGTGATATCTCCAAGTTTGCAGATGACACAAAGCTGGGTGGGCGTGTGTGCTGTGAGGAGGATGCTGAGAAACTCCAGTATGATTTGGACAGGTTGGGTGATTGGGCAGTATTGAATCTGTTGATTCTTAAAGTATGATGTTTTCCAATAACTAGACGGAGGCTGTAAATTAACAATCAACAGGTGTTTACTGCAGGAGGGTAGTCTAAAGACTAACAGTACAGAGGCATGCTCAAGGCTTATATACAGGTGTGGTCACTGCCGGTACTACAGTATACAGGAGCAGTAAAAGTAGTTCTCTCTTAAAGGTACATACACTACAGGCAGAAGCATGGCAAATGCAATATAACGTGGATAAATGCGAGGTTATCCACTTTGGCATCAAAAACAGGAAGGCAGATTATCATCTGAATGGCAATAGATTGGGAGAAGGGGAAGTGCAACGAGACCTGGGTGTCCTTGTGCACCAGTCGCTGAAGGTAAGCATGCAGGTGCAGCAGGCGGTTAAGGCGGCAAATGATATGTTGGCCTTCGTAGCGAGAGGGTTTGAGTACAGGAACAAGGATGTCTTGCTGCGGTTGTACAGGGCCTTGGTGAGGCCACATCTTGAGTATTGTGTGCAGTTTTGGTCGCCTTATCTGAGGAAGGATGTTCTTGCCATGGAAGGAGTGCAGTGAAGATTCACCAGGCTGATACCTGGGATGGCAGGAATGATGTATGAGGAGAGATTGGGTCGATTGGGCTTATACTCGCTGGAGTTTAGAAGAATGAGAGGGGATCTCATCGAAACTTATAAAATTCTAACAGGACTAGACAGACTAGATGCAGGAAGGATGTTCCCGATGGCCGGGGAGTCCAGAACCAGGGGCCACAGTCTAAGGATAAGGGGTAAGCCATTTAGGACAGAGATGAGGAGGAATTTCTTCACCCAGAGAGTGGTGAACCTGTGGAATTCTCGGCCAAAGAAGGCAGTAGAGGCCAATTCATTAAATATATTCAAGAAGGAGTTGGATATATTTCTTAAGGCTAAAGGGATCAAGGGGTATGGGGAGAAAGCAGGGACAGGGTACTGAATTTGGATGATCAGTCATGATCTCATTGAATGGCGGAGCAGGCTCGAGGGGCCGAATGGCCTACTCCTGCTCCTATCTTCTATGTTTCTAAAAGGCAAATGGAATGTTGGCCTTTATTGCAAGGGGTTGGAGCATAAAAGCAGGGAAGTCCTGCTACAACTGTACAGGGTTTTGGTGAGACCACACCTTGAGTACTGATGGGCCTTCAATAACCACAAAACTAGAAGTTATAGACTTAAACAAGTTGGCTTTTAATCACTAAGATCAGAGCTAACATCTCAACACGCCGACTGGTTCACAGGAATGAGTCATACAGATCCTGGGATCTTTATGTAAGAGAAGTCAGGGGCGGAGCCAAGAGCCAAGACCTGGAACCTCCCAGGTTAGTCGGGAAAGAGGAAGTGAAACTATACACAGTGGGGGAGGGTAATATACATGAGTGCAAAACGAATACAGGATCAAGACAAACAGATTTCATTACATTCACCCCTTCTATAGATTTAGTCCATCGGGGTGATGTTTCTTAAAAGTTGGTATAAGTGAGTCTGTCAGGGGGTTTTGCAGTTCTCAGTGATCGGCGCAAAGCCGGTTGGGGTGCCTCTAGGGGAATGGATTCTGGTTCCTCCGCTGTCCGGGCCTCCGCAGTGTCTTCCAGGTTATCTGCAGTGTCCTCCAGGTTAAAGTTGGGTATTGATACCTCTGGGCGTCCTGTCTCTTTGTAGTGTAGGTCTTCATCGGGTAGTCTCCCATCATTCTCTCCACTCCCCGAGGGAGCGAGGTCTTTTATGGAAACAGTGTCCTCTCGCCCGTCAGAGTATTCGATATAGGCGTACTGAGGGTTTGCATGGAGGAGCTGTACCTTTTCCACAAGGGGGTCCGTTTTATGGCCTCTCACGTGCTTCCGCAATAGTACTGTCCCCGGAGACGTCAGCCACGCGGGTAGAGATATGCCCGAGGTGGATTTCCGGGGGAAAATGAACATCTTTTCGTGAGGGGTAGCGTTAGTGGCAGTACATAACAGAGACCTTATGGAGTGGAGCACGTCTGGGAGGACTTCCTGCCAGCGGGAGGTCGGAAGGCCTTTTGACTTTAAGGCTAACGTGACAGCCTTCCAAACAGTAGCATTCTCCCTTTCCACTTGCCCATTACCCCGGGGGTTGTAGCTAGTGGTTCTGCTAGTAGCTATCCCCTTCGAGAGCAAGAACTGGCGCAGCTCGTCACTAATGAATGAAGTCCCCCTATCGCTGTGTATGTAGTTCGGCATGCCAAACATGCAGAATAGATTACAGAGACACTTGATGACCGTGGCACTGGTCATGTCTGGGCAGGGAATGGTGAAGGGGAAGCGGGAATATTCATCAATGATATTGAGGAAGTATACATTACGGTCGGCAGAGGGAAGGGGTCCCTTGAAGTCCAGACTTAGGCGCTCGAATGGCCGTGTGGCTTTGATAAGGTGTACACAGTCAGGCCTGTAGAAACGAGGCTTGCATTCCGCACAGATGCGGCAGGCTCTGGTCATTGCCCTGACCTCCTCGATGGAGTGGGGCAGATTGCGGGACTTTATAAAATGGTATAGTCGGGTGACCCCTGGGTGACAGAGGTCGTTGTGGAGACCCTGTAATTTGTCCGTATGAATGCTGGCACACATTCCCCGCGATAGGGCGTCTGGGGGTTCATTAAGGGCTCCCGGCCTGTACATAATATCATAGTCGAACGTGGATAGTTCGATCCTCCACCTGAGTATTTTGTCATTCTTGATTTTCCCCCTTTGTTTGTTATTAAACATGAAAGCCACCGACCGCTGGTCGGTGTGCAGGTTGAAACGTTTGCCGGCTAGGTAGTGTCTCCAGTGCCGCACTGCCTCCACTATAGCCTGTGCCTCCTTCTCGACAGAAGAGTGCCTGATTTCAGGTCCCTGAAGGGTTCGGGAGAAGAAGGCCACAGGTCTCCCAGCCTGATTGAGGGTCGCAGCTAAGGCAAAGTCTGACGCATCGCTTTCGACTTGAAAGGGAATGCATTCGTCCACTGCACACACTGCAGCCCTTTCAATGTCCTGTTTAATACTGGTGAAAGCCTCCCGAGCTTCAGCTGATAGTGGGAAGGACGTCGATTTAATGAGGGGTCGGGCCTTATCAGAGTAATTGGGCACCCATTGGGCATAATACGAAAAAAATCCCAGGCACCTTTTTAAAGCTTTGGGATTGTGTGGCAGGGGCAGTTCCTTTAGGGGGCGTAATCGGTCAGGGTCCGGTCCAATTACCCCATCTTCCACCACACAGCCGAGGATACAGAGACGGGTTGTGTTGAAGACACATTTGTCTTCGTTGTAGGTTAGATTCAGCTTTAGGGCAGTTTTTAAAAATCTCGCAAGATTTAGATCGTGGTCTTGCTGGTTGTGCCCGCAGATAGTGACATTGTCCAGATAGGGGTAGGTAGCTTGTAGTTTATTCTCGTCAACCATGCGGTCCATCTCACGTTGGAAGACCGAGACCCCATTTGTTACTCCGAAGGGCACTCTGAGAAAATGGTAGAGGCGCCCGTTCGCCTCGAAGGTGGTGTATGGCTGGGCCTGGCCGCAGAAGTAGCATTTCGGGCCTTGAGACATTGCCGCTGTAGTAGGATTCCTGGGTGAACTTCTGTGTGGGGACTCCCGCGGCGTAGAGCTGGTCTGAGACCTGGATGGGGAAGATGGCTGATTCCAAGATGGCAGCCCCCTCGGCGCGCACGAGGCGGTGAGGGCCGCATGGCCGGAAGAATAAGAGTCAGAGTTTTTCTGGGCCACGTCCAGCAATCGCGCAGTGGCCACTGCCTTTTTAAAGTCCAGGACCTCCTTCTCCAGCAGTCTCTGCCGGATATAATTCGATTTGAGGCCCGTGATGAAGGAATCGCGGACCAATTCGTCAGAGTACGCTTTGGCCGTCACGGCCTTGCAGTTACAGTCCCGGACCAGGTCCTTTAGGCCCTGTAAGAAATCGTCCATTGATTCCTCTGGTCGCTGCCTGTGTGTAGCCAGCAGATGTCTGGCGTACACTTCGTTTACCGGCCTCTGGTATTGGGCCTTCAGGATAGTGATGGCCTCCGTGTAAGAGGTGGCGTCCCGGATGAACGAATAAATCCGATGACTTACGCGAGTAGTCAGTAGACTCAATTTATCTACCTCGCTAGCGGATGAGGCCCCCGCGAAGAGTTCGAAGCATTTGAGCCTGTGTCCAAATTGATTTGATGTCTCAGCAGAATGTGGATCCAAGTCCAGACGCTCTGGTTTTAGGAGTTGATCCATCCTAGTATTCTTTAGTGATTAAAATTGATGGGCCTTCAATAACCACAAAACTAGAAGTTATAGACTTAAACAAGTTGGCTTTTAATCACTAAGATCAGAGCTAACATCTCAACACGCCGACTGGTTCACAGGAATGAGTCATACAGATCCTGGGATCTTTATGTAAGAGAAGTCAGGGGCGGAGCCAAGAACCAAGACCTGGAACCTCCCAGGTTAGTCGGGAAAGAGGAAGTGAAACTATACACAGTGGGGGAGGGTAATATACATGAGTGCAAAACGAATACAGGATCAAGACAAACAGATTTCATTACAAGTACTGCGTACAGTTTTGGTCTCCTTATTTAAGGAAGGATATACTTGCATTGGAGGCAGTTCAGAGACAATTCACTAGGTTAATTCCAGAGATGAGGGGGTTGACTTATGAGGAAAGGTTGAGCAGGCTGGGCCTATACTCATTGGAATTTAGAAGAATGAGAGGTGATCTTATTGAAACATATAAGATACTGAGGGGGCTCGACAGGGTAGATGCAGAGAGGATGTTTCCCCTCGTGGGGAAATCTAGAACTCGGGGGCACAGTCTCAGAATAAAGGGTCGCCCTTTTAGAACTGAGATGAGGAGGACTTTCTTCTCTCAGGGTCATAAATCTGTGGAATTCTCTGCCCCAGAGAGCCGTGGAGGCTGGGTCATTAAATACATTTAAGGTGGAGATAGACAGATTTTTGCAAGATAAGGGAGTGGGAGTAGTTTGGGATTGATACAGGGCTATGGGGAGAGAGTGGGCAGTGGGATTAATTTGGAATTGATACAGGGCTATGGGGAGAGAGCGGGGCAGTGGGATTAGTTTGTGATTGATACAGGCCTATGGGGAGAGAGCGGGGCAGTGGGATTAGTTTGGGATTGTTACAGGGCTATGGGGAGAGAGCGGGACAGTGGGATTAGTTTGGGATTGATACAGGGCTATGGGGAGAAAGCGGGGCAGTGGGATTAGTTTGAGATTGATACAGGGCTATGGGGAGAGAGTGGGGCAGTGTGATTAGTTTGGGATTGATACAGGGCTATGGGGAGAGAGCGGGGCAGTGGGATTAGTTTGGGATTGATACAGGACTATGGGGAGAGAGCGGGACAGTGGGATTAGTTTGGGATTGATACCGGGCTATGGGGAGAGAGTGGGGCAGTGGGATTAGTTTGGGATTGATACAGGGCTATGGGGAGAGAGTGGGGCAGTGGGATTAGTTTGGGATTGATACAGGCCTATGGGGAGAGCATGGGGCAGTTGGACTAGTTTGGGATTGAAACAGGCCTATGGAGTGAGAGCGGGACAGTGGGATTAGTTTGGGATTGATACAGGGTTATGGGGAGAGAGTGGGACAGTGGGATTAGTTTGGGATTGATACAGGGCTATGGGGCGAGAGCGGGGCAGTGTGATTAGTTTGGGATTGATACAGGGCTATGGGGAGAGAGCGGGGCAGTGGGATTAGTTTGGGATTGATACAGGGCTATGGGGAGAGAGCGGGACAGTGGGATTAATTGATACCGGGCTATGGGGAGAGAGTGGGGCAGTGGGGTTAGTTTGGGATTGAAACAGGGCTATGGGGAGAGAGTGGGACAGTGGGATTAGTTTGGGATTGATACAGGGCTATGGGGAGAGGGCGGGGCAGTGGGATTAGTTTGGGATTGATACAGGGCTATGGGGATGTAGTGAGGCATTGGGTTTTGTTTTGAATTGACATAGGGCTATGAGGAGAGAGCGGGTGTAAAGGAAATAGCCATATTCCAAGAGATACACCATCCTATGAACAGATTTCTGATATTAGTAATACATGACATACTGGGTTTAAAAGTATGGAAAGCCTCGGCAACACAGGCTGTGTCAATATAGGCGTCTGGGATAAAATGAAGGGGGAGAAATTGGGTGAGTAGCGCCACCTGTTAGCGCCTAAAGAGGCAGTCAGTGGCTGTAGTGCCACTGGCTGCGCCTCCTGCGATATTCAGCAGCGGCGCTAATGGTGGCGTTAGCCTTTTGCACTGCGCCGCCACCGATGACGTCATCAGTGTGCGCAGCGCCCCATTCACGCCCCGATCGCGATACTTGGTAGCAAACGGCGCTGTAGCGCCGTTCGCTACCCGCGCCCGGTTCACGGGGCCTAGCTGCGCCAGCAGAGGCGCAAGTTAAGGCGGAGGCGCGGGGCGGTCGCTTTTTTGGCGGCCGCCTGCCAGCGCCTCCGTCCCCAGCCTCCTAACCACCCCCCCCCCTCCGTGGCATTGCCGGCTGTTTCCCAAGAGCCCGGCACTTCTCCTTGGTGCCGGGCTCTTTTGCCGGCACTCGCGATCGGGGCTCGCGCTGTTGCAGGCCCCTCCCCCTTAACAGTGGGAGGAGGGCCTGCAGTACCGCAGTGTGCCATGCCGCAGCGTGTGGCGTTGCGGCACGTAGCGCTGCGAAATTCACTTTCAGCGCCCTAAGAGGGACGCGGAGCGCCTCGAGCCGCGCCCCATCTCCCTCTAGGGGCACTTCAACTGAATTTGCGGTGATCGCTAATGCAGCGATCGCGACGCAAATTCCAGCGCACAAGCAAACTTTGCGCCGCTTGGGCGCCTCAGGCCAATTTCTAGGCCGAAGTGTTAACACAAAAGTTGTAAATACCACACTGTCAGGAATGACCCAGGTTCTGCCTCGCCTCACCACCAGAGGGCACCATGAACTCTTAATTGTTTCTTTCTTTCTTCCTAATCGTACTCACCTGTGCATGGTTATATGCCTGCTATTTAAGTGGTGCTTAGGTTTATGTCTGGTGCTCAATCTTGAGTTTCACACTGCCTTGTGATCCTCTTGCCGGCTTGCTAGCCTGTAGTTATTTTGTTTGTTTCTAGTAAAGTCTACCTTTGTTTATGCAACCTAACTTCTGCCTCAGTTTGCCTTCCTGCAGTTGGGTTCACCCAGTGCCACTCGTCACAGCAAGACTGAGCCAAACATGGACCCAGCAGAGAGGGACCAATGGCTACGACGAGTCTTTGAACATCTACAACTGATCTTGGATGAACTGCGGTGCTTTGCCATGTCGATCTCCCGAAGCCAGAAACAGCTGAAGGCCCTCGTCATTGCTTTCCATCAGAGCCAGAGTCAGGTGACCCAAGCTACTCCAGCACCGTTACCCGCTCCCCCGGTTTCACTTCCCGCTCTGAAAGAACCCCGATTACCTGCACCCAAGCGCTATGACGGTAACCCGGGAGGATGTCAAGGCTTTCTAACCCAGTGTTCCCTGGTTTTTGAGCTGCAAAGTTCATTGTTTCCCACTGACCGTTCCCGAGTAGCCTACATCGTTTCGCTACTCACCGGCAAAGCACTTACCTGGGCTACGGCCGTCTGGGAACAGCAAACTCCGGCATGTTCAAACTACCAAGTTTTCACTGAGGAAATGAGAGGTCTTTGATCATCCTGTCAGTGGGAGAAAGGCATCTAACAAACTGTTCGGCTTCGCCAGGGGGCTCGTAGCGTTGCGGACTTCGCCATTGAGTTTCGCACTCTCGCGGCGGAGAGCCAATGTAATTCGGAGGCGCTCATCGCCACTTTTCGCCATGGTCTCACGAATGAAATCAAGGACGAACTGGCTTCCAGAGATTCGGTGAGTGATTTGGAATCTCTCTTTGATATCTCCATTCGAGTGGATAATCGTCTCCGTGAGAGGCAAAGAGAATACCGCTCCTTTTTCACCCCACTTCCGGAAACAAGAGCCTTCCCTGCTTCGAAGCCATCCGAGAGCCTCCGAGCCATCCCGAGTCCATCTTTGACTGCTCCAGAGGAGCCCATGCAGTTGGGAGTAACTCGTCTCTCGCAGCCTGAACGTGATCGCCGAATGAGGGAGGGATCTTGCCTCTATTGTGGGGAACCGGGCCACTTTTGCTCTTCTTGTCCAGAGTTGGTGGGAAAAGCCAGGGCTCGTCCAGGACGGAGGGACCTGAGCTGAGCGTAGCCATCCCTCCCGGCCCCACTGTTTCTAGGGTCCTGCTGGCATCCTCCCTTTTCTGGGGCAATCAACAACATGATCTTAAGGCCCTGGTGGATTCTGGGGCCGATGGTAACTTCATGGATCTGGGTTTAGCTAAACAGCTCAAGATTCCCCTGACCCATCCAGTTCACCCCCTCACTGTTATCGCCCTGGATGGAAGACCCCTGGGCTCCGGAACTATTCACCAGCTTACTGCCCCCCTGTGTTTGGGCGTGGAAGGACAACATTTCGAGACCATCCAATTCTCCCTTATCCACTCTCCCGAGTTTCCATTAGTTCTGGGTTACCCTTGGTTGGCCTGCCATAATCCACGCATGCATTGGGCCGCCGGCCGGCTTACGGAATGGGGCTCCGCCTGCCACACCACCTGTCTTCGCTCCAAGCCTCCTTCCCAGCCCCAGGAGCCCCCATCTCACTCTGAATTGTCCCGAGTGCCTCCTGAGTGTGAGGATTTAAGAGAGGTTTTTAGTAAGGTTCGAGCCACATCACTTCCCCCTCATAGGCCATATGACTGTGCCATTGACCTCCTGCCTGGGACATGCCCACCTAGGGGTAGGATCTTCTCTCTTTCTGCTCCAGAGACCGCCGCCATGGAGGATTACATCCGTGATGCCCTCGCCGCTGGCTTCATCCGTCCGTCCACCTCTCCTGCTGGTGCCAGTTTTTTCTTCGTGAGTAAGAAAGATGGAGGTCTCCGCCCCTGCATCGACTACCGTGGCCTTAACAAGATTACTATAAAGAACCGTTATCCTCTTCCGCTCATGTCGAATGCCTTCGAGCTACTACAGGGAGCCACAGTCTTCACAAAATTGGATCTCCGCAACGCCTACAACCTCATCCGCGTCCGCGAAGGGGACGAGTGGAAGACGGCATTCAACACACCTACTGGGCACTATGAGAACCTGGTCATGCCTTTTGGATTGACCAACGCCCCTGCTGTGTTCCAGGCGCTCATCAACGACGTCCTCTGAGACATGCTGAATCGCTTTGTCTTTGTCTACCTGGATGACATTCTCATTTTCTCCAAAACTCTTCACGATCATGTCCAGCATGTAAGGCAAGTCCTGCAATGTCTGCTTAACAACCTCTTGTTTGTCAAGGCTGAGAAGTGTGAGTTTCACGTTTCCACAGTTTCACTCCTGGGCTTCATCATCTCCAGCGGCAACATCCAAATGGACCCTGGCAAGACCCAAGCTGTCCGAGATTGGCCACCACCCACCTCTCTCAAACAGGTGCAACGTTTCTTGGGGTTTGCTCATTTCTATCGGAGATTCATCAGGAACTTCGGCACCATTGCTGCCCCTCTCAACGCCCTCACCAAAACCGCTTCCACCCGCTTCAGTTGGTCCGCTGAGGCTGCGCAGGCTTTCGAGGATCTCAAGCGGCGCTTCACGTCTGCTCCTGTCCTCGTGATTCCGGACCCCTCACTCCCCTTCATTGTCGAGGTGGATGCCTCGGATATAGGAGTGGGTGCCATTTTGTCCCAGCGGTCTAACGACAACAAACTGCACCCTTGCGCCTTCTTTTCTCGCCGACTCACTCCTGCAGAACGAAACTATGATATTGGAAACAGGGAACTACTAGCAGTTATGTTGGCACTGGAGGAGTGGAGACATTGGTTGGAGGGGTCTAAACACCCGTTCATTGTCTGGACAGACCATAAGAATCTGGCCTATATCCAGGAGGCCAAACGGCTTAACTCCCGTCAAGCTCGCTGGGCACTGTTTTTCAATCATTTCGACTTTGTCCTGTCATATCGTCCAGGATCCAAGAATCTCAAGCCTGATGCTCTCTCCAGGCAATTTGATCCACCTGAGCGGGAGAGACAACCAGAACCTATTCTTCCAACTTCTCGAATTGTAGCACCGGTTCGCTGGGGGATCGAGACGCTGGTCAGAAAGGCGCAACAGAGGGAGGCAGACCCTGGCAACGGCCCACCTGGTCGCCTTTTTGTTCCCAACACTGCACGCTCACAAGTTCTGCAGTGGGGGCATTCGTCTCGACTCACCGGTTATCCAGGCACATCCAGGACGCTGGAGTTTCTTCGCAGAAGGTTCTGGTGGCCCATCATGGAGAGGGACGTAAAGGCGTTCGTGGCAGCTTGTGATACTTGTGCACGAAATAAGAACCCTCGATCCCGCCCCCAGGGTTTGCTGCATCCTCTCCCCATTCCCACCCGCCCCTGGTCACACCTCTCTGTGGATTTCATCACAGGCCTTCCACCATCTCAAGGTAACACTGTCATTCTGGTCATCGTGGATCGCTTCTCCAAAGCCTGTCGCTTTCTGCCCTTGCCCAAGCTTCCCTCAGCCCAAGAGACAACTGAGCTCATGGTCCAGCATGTTTTCAGGTTGTTCGGTTTGCCTCTTGACATCGTCTCTGACCGTGATCCACAATTCGCCTCCCGGTTTTGGAGAGCTTTCTATAAGATCATTGGAGCTACTGTCAGCCTTTCCTCGGGCTTCCACCCTCAGTCTAACGGTCAAACGGAACGGATCAATCAAGACCTGGAGACGACCCTGAGGTGTCTCATGTCCGCTACCCCTGCGACCTGGAGTCGTCACATCGTCTGGGCTGAGTACGCGCACAACACCTTGCGCTGCTCCTCCACAGGAAATTCGCCATTCGAGTGCCAGTTCGGTTTTCAGCCTCCACTTTTCCAGGAGCTCGAGGTGGGGGTTCCCTCCGTGGAGAAGTTTGTCCAGCGCTGTCGACAGACCTGGAGGAGAGCGCGGCTGGCTTTACAACGAGCTTCTCGGCAACGACGGATCCAGGCCAACAAGCGGCGCAGACCGGCCCCTTCATTCCGTCCTAGTCAGAGGGTCTGGCTTTCTACTCGGGATCTCCCGCTGCGAGTGGAGTCCCGCAAGCTGGTGCCCCGTTTCATCGGTCCCTTCACGGTGTTGAGGAAGGTCAACCCGGTGTCCTACCGTCTCCAGCTGCCTCGCTCCATGCGGATTCATCCCATCTTCCACGTCTCCCAGTGACCATCAGTTCCCTGGTGCCCGCCACGAGGCCTCCCCCTGCTCCCCACGTCATCGACAGCCAGCCTGCCTACACGGTCCGTCTGATGGACTCTCGCTGGGTTCGCGGGGGCCTCCAGTTCCTGGTGGACTAGGAGGGATATGGTCCGGAGTGTAGTGTATGTACCCGTCTATCTTTAAGGGAACTATTGAATGTAGCCGTTCACCTTTAAGGGAACTACTTTAGGTGTGGCACTATTTGTTTGGCTTCTGTATACTGTAATACCGATAGTGACCACACCAGTATATAAGTGTTGTAGCAGGATTGCTGGGGCAGATTCCCCCGGACCTTCGAATAGTAAAGACCTGTTTGTTTGTTACTTCTGAAGTCTGTGTATTTATTAACTGCACAACCCACAGACTTTACAGTGGCGACGTGTCTGATCGTACCCTGCGGCAAGACTACCAAAAGCAATGAAGAGCGTCGAAGTAAGACAACCGCCCTCGTCGTGCTACCAAAAGAAAACACGAGGCTGCAACAACAGAAAGCAGGAAGACTAACAACAAAAGCTGTATCAGCAACAGGCACTGACTACCCTTCTGCCACGGTGCGGAGTGAGCCGACCAGCAAGAATCAAGGCGGCCGAAGAGACTGTGAGTAGGGGAAGGTGTAGAAGTATCCGGAGGATAAGGGCAGAGCACTCGACCTCGGTCGAGGGGGAGCTGTGCCAGCCAAAAGTCGGGTCCAATGGCGTCGGGTGACAGCCGGACCGCGATCGGCGGGAAAAATCCGGGCAGCGACCGCAGCCACGAAGCGCTGAGCCTGTGAGTAGGCGCGGGAAGAGAAGCCCAGCCGCAGCCGGGGAGGGAAACACCGGTCTGCGAGAGGGCTGGGGAGGCGAACGGGAACCGTGCGGGTGAGAGCCGGGTGCGGAGAGACTGCGCGAGAGCCAGTCCAGCGGCTGAGCTGTTCTCCACCAACGGGGTACTCAGCCGGCAAAACCGAACGTGCGGGAGTGGGCGAGAGACTGCGCGAGAGCCAGTCCAGCGGCTGAGCTGTTCTCCACCAACGGGGTACCCAGGGCCGGTAACACCAAACGTGCAGGTGAGAGAGCGACAGAGCCGGGTACGGAGAGAGAGACTGCGCGAGAGCCAGTCCAGCGGCTGAACTATCCTCCGTTAACGGGGTGTACCCAGCGCCGGTAGAGCCGTGCGGGCGGGAGGAAAAGACATAGCCGAGTAAGGGGAGCTGTGCGGTAGCCAGCCAGCGGCTGAACCTGTCCGCTGTGGGGGGAAGCGTACCCCTTCCACCGGGAAGAAACGCGGGAAGCCGCCATTAGGCGGAGAAGACGCCAGAAGCAGGAAACCGCCATTGAAGTGGGCGGGGCGAGAAAGGAAGAGCGGGAAACCGCCATTTTTGCGGGAAAACCGCCATCTTAGAAACAAACAAGTAAATAAAAATACTTAAAGAAATACTGGTGCTGCTCCCAAGGGAAGAAAGATGCCTAAGCGAGGGAATATTAACGACTTTAATTCTGAAATAGAAGACTGGGCCACGTACGTGGAACGCATAGAGATCTATTGCGAAGCCAACAAAATAGAGGAAGACGACAAGGCGATAACATTGCTAAACTCGATTGGGGGCAAAAACATACGGGCTCTTGAAGCATCTAATAGCACCAAATAAACCAGCGGATCAGACCTTCGAAGAGATTGTGGCTGTGCTGAAGGACCATTTGAACCCCACACCGCTGATGCTGGCTGAACGATTCCAATTCTACGCAAGAACGCAGAAGAAAGACGAAAGCAATGCGGAATACTTGGTCGAACTGCGTAGGCTAGCGAAATACTGCCAGTTCGGAGGGAATCTGACAGAAGCGCTGCGGGACAAGTTCGTATGCGGATTGTCCAAAGAAGGGACGCAGAAGCGACTACTGGAAGAGAACGACCTCACACTGGACAGGGCTGTCCTTCTAGCTGCATCGCACGAAGCCGCAGCGAAAGGAACGGCGGAAATGCAACTAAAGGCGGCGGCACTCGGGGTGGACCAAATTACTTCAAGCACAACAAAATGCTACCGTTGTGGGAAGACAATGCATGACCAGAATCAATGCTGGTTTAAGAACCAAGAGTGTAGGAAATGTGGCAAACTGGGTTACATCGCGAAGGTATGCCGGTCCGGGAAAAAGACCAATAATCAAAGGAAGCCACCACAAGAAAAGTACAACAAGGTACACCAGGTGGCTGAGAAGAGTTCAGACGAACAGAATTCAGACTCAGACCCAAACAACCAGGAGCTGGGTAGGCTGAGAATCCACAATGTGGGTAAAGAAACGGATCTACAGGCCATCTGGGTCATACTAAAAATAGCTGGAGTCCAAGTAAGAATGGAGCTGGACACTGGATCAGCTCTATCAGTCATCAACCGAAGGGACTACCACCGGCTATTCTCTCACATACCTTTAAGAAATACCAAGTTCGTATTAGACATACACTGGGCATAACGTATACCCCGTGGGGAAAATAAGAGTCAAGGTGAGAGATAGGGGTAAAGAACACCCAAGAATGAACTTGTACGTATTACCTGAGGGAGGACCACCACTTCTAGGACGGGAGTGGATTAAGAAAATAGACATGGAATGGCATTACCTAAAAGCCATAATGAGGGAGGACTCGGTGCAAGCTATTAGCTCAGATTCTGAAATGGATGATGATAAGACCAAGTCGAATATGGAAGACAAGGCAAAAAGGGACTTGCCGACGATGGGAAAGAAAACGAAGACATGCAGAAGGACTTATGGTACCAAGAAGAATAAAGCTGCAGAGCAGAATTCCAGGTTGACAGAGAATTCTGAGCCTGTTCAAGCAAAGGATTCATCCAGGACGGAAGAACACCGAGCTCGGACGCAAACTTATGTCAAAGTACGACAACAATTAGAGCAGTTGAGTGACCGTCTCGTACAAGAGATGAAAAATATGGAAAAGTTCTGGGACACCGAATGGGAGAACCTGGAAAGACTACAGAGACAGCTAGCTCAAGCAGAGAGCGACCATAGAGCCATCGTGGTCAAATACCAATCACATTCCCCTGATGCTGTTCAGGAACTAGAATATTTACAGAATGAACCAAAGGAAGAGGAATCTTCAGGGAGCCAGGATTTTATTCTAGTTCTTCTCTACGACTCCTTACAAGCAGAGTGTGAGAAGTTGAAAGGACAGTATGAACAGGCCCAGGCTACAATTCTGGAGGGGGTTAACTCGGCAGCCTCCGAAAAGCTAGTTTCAGTAGAAGCTTATGAACAACTAAAGGTTAAACATGAGCAAGAAGTCCAAAGGCTGCAGGAAATTCTTGATGAGCTCAAGGCCAAGACAGACTCATCGATAGAAGCTCCATCCATAGATGAGAAATTAGAGGTGAAAATCATGGCAGAGCATGAAAGACAGGATGTCCAAGAACTTATAAAAACATTGAAGGACACCCAAGACAAATATGAGGCGGCAATGACCGAGGTTCAACAACTTGAAGAACAGATTCAACTGGGAATCCTTTCAGTGGAAGAACAGGACACTGTAAGAATGGTCCCTGAACATGAACTAGAGAGCATCAGGGCGCAACTTTTCCGAGCGCTGAAAGCCAAAGTTCAAGAGGAACGTAAGGTGGAAGTATTGGAGAAAGAGGTGGATGAAATGGAGAAGACTCTGATCCACCATGTTCCCAGGGAAGAGTTAACGGTCAGCCAACTCCTTCATATGCTGCAGGACAAGACTCTGCAAGGGGAACAATCTGAACACGAGCTTCAATCTTCAGGGGGAACGAGTTCGGAGCTCTCAAAAGTCACGGAGATAGCTGAGGTGGCAACACAAATTTTACAAGGATGCCAAAAGTACGTTGAATCACGTCAAGGTGAACAGAAGAATGTGGAAACCGTTACTGCAGTAGAAGGGTTACATAGCCTGATAACGCAATTACCGATGGAAAGGAAGGTATTGAACTCACAAATGAGGTCCGTCGTGAAGGAATGGCAGATAACCCAGGAAGAGCGGGATGAATATGAATGCATGAAGAAGGCTTTTCAAGAAAGATGTTTAGGGAAGGAACCACCGTCAGCTAACGTCCAGACGGGTGAGGAGGAAGAAGTCTCTCTAGCGGGCCTAACTCAGGACGAACCCGAATATTACCATGACCTGTTGAGTGACACTGAATATTACGAGGATGTGGTCTGCCCAGCTTGTGATGAAAACTCTCAAAGTGCTGAAATCCGGATGAAGCACTTAAGGTCTAAGGAACATAGAGAATTGGTGGCGCTACAGCTGGCAGCCGAGAAAGGAGCTCCGAGAGTTTCAAAAAGGCAGAAAAGAAAAAGAAGCAGAAGATAATAACTGTCTAAAATATTAGCACTTCTACCATTCCAGGCGGGACATTACGAAAGGAGCTAAATCAGTTGGAAAACTGGAAAATGTCAAGACAGCCAGTTGGTTGTAAAAGTCCGCACTGCTGGTTCAACAGGACGAAAGTTCAAGCTGTTACGTCAAGAAAAAGGCTATGGAGGAGTCACGCTAGCCAGGTGAACCGGCTACACCAAAGAAATGTTGTTCGGAACGAGTCAAGATCAGAGACTGAATCTATGAACTGTTTCCGCAGAGACTGAACCTGTGAACTGTTTCCACCGAGATTATATTTGTAAATTGTTTTATATGACATTGACTCCACCGAGATTATATCTGTAATTTGTTTTATAGGAAGTTGAAGATATGTATGTTTAACGGGGACTCTAAGTAATAAGCTAAAAAGGGAGGATTGTAGTGTATGTACCCGTCTATCTTTAAGGGAACTATTGAATGTAGCCGTTCACCTTTAAGGGAACTACTTTAGGTGTGGCACTATTTGTTTGGCTTCTGTATACTGTAATACCGATAGTGACCACACCAGTATATAAGTGTTGTAGCAGGATTGCTGGGGCAGATTCCCCCGGACCTTCGAATAGTAAAGACCTGTTTGTTTGTTACTTCTGAAGTCTGTGTATTTATTAACTGCACAACCCACAGACTTTACACGGAGGAACGCTCCTGGGTCCCGGACCGGAACATCCTGGATCGCGACTTGGTGCAGGACTTTCTTCGTTGTCGCCATGAACCTTCTGGGGGCATGTCGGGGGCCGTTCCTAGGGGAGGGGGGGTCCTGTCAGGAATGACCCAGGTTCTGCCTCGCCTCGCCACCAGAGGGCACCATGAACTCTTAATTGTTTCCTTCTTTGTTTCCTTCTTTCTTCCTAATCTTACTTACCTGTGCATGGTTATATGCCTGCTATTTAAGTGGTGCTTAGGTTTATGTCCGGTGCTCAGTCTTGAGTTTCACACTGCCTTGTGATCCTCTTGCCGGCCTGCTAGCCTGTATCTGTGCTGTTGTTATTTTGTTTGTTTCTAGTAAAGTCTACCTTTGTTTTTGCAACCTAACCTCGGCCTCAGATTGCCTTCCTGCAGTTGGGTTCACCCAGTGCCACTCGTCACACACACACAAGCTTTTGAAATGGGAATTGATTGTTTTAGTATTAACAATGGCCCTATTGAAACAGCAAGTTGCAGCTTCCAGAATGTCTGCAGTTCGGAACCAACACAATAGCTATGCCCAAGTAAAGTGTTAAGAACTAACACTTTGAACAGAAAAACAGAATATTAAAAAACCTTGTGCCTTTGATAAAAGTAACATCAAATGAAAGACAGGGAACATAAGTCAGTAATATAACCAACTAAGTTGGCTAGGAAAACAAACAACCTAGTTGATGTGCTTTTGATTTACATGTTGTAAAAGATACCTACAGAACACTTTGAAATATGACTTCAATAGACGACACCAAGCAATTACATTGTGTTTGTGTTGAACTTGGAACACATAGGAGTCACGACGTCTGCTTCCAAACAGCTAAGTGATTTTAGAATTGAATGGAAGCCCTTTGATAAGAATGACATCAAATAAATACTACTGTTATATATTGTTTTTTATGATAAGTTTTTGAAATACCTATACAACAGACAGAAGTCTGCAAGCTAACAATTGAATTGGCAGTAAGCATAGAAAAAAGTCCATAGAGAATGACTAGACATAATTAGCTTACATCAGCAGAAAACTTCAAATCATTATCATAATCATAATCATAATCAACTTTATTGTCATTGTACTGCACTTGTGCACTAACAATGAAATGTAGGCTTGCGGCTCCCGAGAATGTACATTTAGATTCAGACATTTAAACATTCAACATACATTTGGCTTGTAATACATTAACATAAACATAACCATAATAAAGTGCATTGGTAGAGCTTTTCAGATGGAAAGTCAGAAGTCGCTGGAAAGGGCAAGTGATTCTCAACTTCAGAGGCACGCTCTGTAAGTTTTTAATTCTTTGAGTCTCAGGGATCAAACAGGTACTCTTATTTGATTTTGGTGGATATTCTGGATTAAGAATAATAGAAATATAAAAATATACGAAGTTATGATTTGAGAATAAGCATCTCTGAGAATAAGAAATCTAAGCTATTTGTATTTTGAACTGTTAAAGTTGCGATTGACTCAACAGCTGTTAACTGTATGTCGGCTCTTAAATAAATCTACATATTTTTAGAATTGTGTCAGGTAGTATTTCTGTATTTAAACTCTCAAACTCAATTTCTGTACAATCTTTTGTAAGGAGTTGCAGAATTCTGCGGGGGTGGTGGTTTCCAGACCCTCATAATATCCGGAAGGTTACAGTTTAGTTAAACTTACTAAAAGTGCTATCTGGAGGACGGCAACATCTTTACGTCGTTCCTTTCCTTTAGGGAGAGATAGTCTGGAACTTTAGACCCATTTAAGCGTCTTATAGAATTCGGCTATCTCTAACTTTAGTTGAAGTTGAACGTCTGAGGAATACGCCTGATCTAGGGTAGCCCGAAAAGGGCTAGGACTGTAATTATCACTTCACGGTGTGGTGAGATTAGTTTGGGATTGATACAGGGCTATGGGGGAAAAGAGGGACAGTGGGATTAGTTTGGGATTGAAACAGTGCTATGGGGAAAAAGCGGGACAGTGGGATTAGTTTGGGATTGAAACAGTGCTCTGAGGAAAAAGGGCAGTGGGATTAGTTTGGGATTGATACAGGCCTATGGGGAAAGAGCGGGGCAATGGGATTAATTTGGGAGTGATACAGGGCTATGGGGAGAGAGCGGGACAGTGGGATTAGTTTGGGATTGATACAGGGCTATGGTGAGAGAGCGGGGCAGTGGGATTAGTTTGGGGATTGGTACAGGAGGAGAATGGAGCAGTGGGATAGTTTGGGATTGATACAGGGCTATGGGGAGAGAGCGGGGCAGTGGGGTTAGTTTGGGATTGATACAGGGCCATGGCGATAGAGCAGGGCAGTTGGATTAGTTTTGGATGGATACGGGTTTGGGGAGGAGAATGGAGCAGTGGGATAGTTTGGGATTGATACAGGGCTATGGGGAGAGAGCGGGGCAGTGGGATTAGTTTGGGATTGATACAGGGCTATGGGGGGGAGAGTGGGGCAGTGGGAATAGTTTGGGATTGATACAGAGCTATGGGGAGAGCAGGGCAGTGGGATTAGTTTGGGATTGATACAGGGCTATGGGGAGAGAGCGAGGCAGTGGGATTAGTTTGGGATTGATACAGGGCTATGAGGAGAGAGTGGGGCAGTGGGATTAGTTTGGGATTGATACAGAGCTATGGGGAGAGCAGGGCAGTGGGATTAGTTTGGGATTGATACAGGGCTATGGGGAGAGAGCGAGGCAGTGGGATTAGTTTGGGATTGATACAGGGTTATGGGAAGAGAGCAGGGCAGTGGGATTAGCCGAGATTGATACAGGGCTATGAGGAGATAGTGGGACAGTGTGATTAGTTTGGGGATTGATACAGGGCTATGGGGAGAGAGCGGGGCAGTGGGATTAGTTTGGGATTGATACAGGGCTATGGGGAGAGAGCGGGGCAGTGGGATTAGTTTGGGATTGATACAGGGCTATGGGGAGAGAGCGGGGCAGTGGGATTAGTTTGGGATTGATACAGGGCTATGGGGAGAGAGCGGGGCAGTGGGATTAGTTTGGGATTGATGCAGGGCTATGGGGACAGAGCGGGGCAGTGGGTTTAATTTGGGATTGATACAGGGCTATGGGGAGAGCGGGGCAGTGGGATTAGTTTGGGATTGATACAGGGCTATGAGAGGAGAATGGGCAGTGGGATAGTTTGGGATTGATGCAGAGCTATGGGGTGAGAGTGGGACTGGGGATTAGTTTGGGATTGATACAGGGCTATGGGGAGAGATCGGGTCAGTGGGTTTATATTGGGATTGATACAGGGCTATGGGGCGAGAGCGAGGTAGTGGGATTGGTTTGGGGATTGATACAGGGCTATGGGGAGAGAACAGGGCAGTGGGATTAGTTTGGGATTGATGCAGGGCTATGGGGAGAGTGCAGGACTGGGATTAGTTTGGGATTGACACAGGGCTATGGGAAGAGAGCGGGGCAGTGGGATTAGTTTGGGATTGATGCAGGGCTATGGGGACAGAGCGGGGCAGTGGGTTTAATTTGGGATTGATACAGGGCTATGGGGAGAGAGCGGGGCAGTGGGATTAGTTTGGGATTGATACAGGGCTATGGGGAGAGAGCGGGGCAGTGGGATTAGTTTGGGATTGATACAGGGCTATGGGGAGAGAGCGGGGCAGTGGGATTAGTTTGGGATTGATGCAGGGCTATGGGGACAGAGCGGGGCAGTGGGTTTAATTTGGGATTGATACAGGGCTATGGGGAGAGCGGGGCAGTGGGATTAGTTTGGGATTGATACAGGGCTATGAGAGGAGAATGGGCAGTGGGATAATTTGGGATTGATGCAGAGCTATGGGGTGAGAGTGGGACTGGGGATTAGTTTGGGATTGATACAGGGCTATGGGGAGAGATCGGGTCAGTGGGTTTATATTGGGATTGATACAGGGCTATGGGGCGAGAGCGAGGTAGTGGGATTGGTTTGGGGATTGATACAGGGCTATGGGGAGAGAACAGGGCAGTGGGATTAGTTTGGGATTGATGCAGGGCTATGGGGAGAGTGCAGGACTGGGATTAGTTTGGGATTGACACAGGGCTATGGGAAGAGAGCGGGGCAGTGGGACAATTTGGGATTGATACAGGGCTATGGGGATAGGGCGTGGCAGTGGGATTAGTTTGGGATTGATACAGGGCTATGGGGATGTAGTGAGGCAGTGGGTTTTGTTTTGAATTGATATAGGGTTATGCGGAGAGAGCGGGTGTAAAGGAAATAGACATATTCCAAGAGATACACCATCCTATGAACAGATTTCTGATATTAGTAATACATGACATACTGGGGGAGAAATTCGGTTGTTAGCGCCAGCGATTAGCGCCTAATGAGGCCGAGAATTGGGGCGTTACCCAATTTTCGGGCAGGCGCAGTGAACCCAGCGCCTCTTGCCATATTGAGTGGGCTTTTAGCGCCGGCGCTGAATCTTAGCGCCCGCTCTCGGGCGCAGGCAGATCATGACATCATTTCAGTGTGCAACGCCTTTTTGGCGCCCCAGACCGGAAATTCAGTGGCGCCCCCCTCTGTTCCGACCGGTGCTAATAAGGACAGCTTCCTAGAACATTCCCCAGTCGCTCTCGGGCTTAGGGGGTGAAAGGGTTAAAAGCAAATCCTCTCAGTGTTTAAAATGCAAAGGAAACAAATTACAAAGGAAAGAGAAAGGGGTTATGTGCGAAATCACGAAGAGCTGAGGAGAAGCCAGGTGGCGATAAAATGTCTGCCCAGCTCAAGGACTTTATACAATGGAGCCTTACAAGAATAAGATAAGGTATAGCCACCAGGCTACACACAGCTAATGCTGAACTGTGAGAAAGATTTAATAAAATCAGCTAAACTTAAAGTAGTAACATAAAGAAACAAAATGGCTTGCGTAGATTATTAAAGAAACCTCAGCCTAGCAACTATGGTCTGGCAGCCTGTAGAACCAGACGTCATAATCCAGGTGGCAGAGATAAGAAATAGAACAGAAAGAATGGGCTCAGTTACAAATGAGTTGTTGATACTGTAACCTATGACCTGCAGCCCAGTATTGCAGACCAAGAAGGGTCACGAGGGCCTAGCTGCCAGAATCATTGCAGGGGAGGATTCATTAGCTATTGTATTGAAGGGGTTAAATTGAACCCTCTCAGAATTCGGACAGCCGAGGTGACCACGAGTGATGCCAGCAAAATTAAACTCAGAACAAAGGAGTGGGGTCATGTGAAAGTGAATACGATAAGAAATATCACAATAAAAATTGACTTACGTAAAGAGGCGAAACTAAACAAAGAACAATGTGAGAAGCTTCGAAAAACCAAGATAGGACGCAGTTGTGGGACCAGACAGAATATGTGCGCTTTGCGTAAGTGATAAGGAATATGCTGCTTTAGCTAAAAATTGTAGACACAGCAGAATATAGGGGTCATGGGAATTTGACCTGTGACCAAAGGCATAGTAAGATGTAACTAACCTTTACTAATACTGAAAAGAATCCATATGTGATCAGGTGATTATTGTAATACAATGTGATCAGGTGATTATTGTAATACAATGTGATCAGGTGATTATTGTAATACAATGTGATCAGGTGATTATTGTAATACAATGTGATTGGATGAAAATAGAATAAAAAGCTGTACCAACCAAGAGAGAACGAGAAGGTGCTCGCACAGACCGCGGGGCCTGAGACTCTTCTCCCAGAGCTCTGATAATAAACTGCATCTTTTTACTTTTACACGGTTTAGATGTGAATTTATTTTCCCCACAACAGGGGGGTGCTCTTTAAAGGGGACTGCACTGGTATAAAAGCGGCAGCCATTTTGGGAGCACAACTTATTTGAGATTTACACAGAGTTGCAAAGTTGAACTCTGAGCCATTTCACTAGTGATCCAGCGCTGCCAGAGGACCTTCAGCCTTCATACCATCACCCTGCTGCTGGTGAGCGTTTACACCCTATTTAATTTCTGCTGACCTATTATTATGGGGGCTGCTTTGGAGGGGAACGTCCTGCTGCGCGACCATCTGGAAAGGGCACAGGGACGGAGGGAGAGAGGGCCAGGAATGGCCAGACGGAGGAGGGTCACAGACGTCGTCACACCAGACCTTACGCTGCCAGGGTATTCAGGCAGCAGTTCTCTTACCTCAACATGTCGGAGGAGCAGTGTGTTAGGAGGCTGCGATTCCGAAAGGAGATGGTGACTGAGCTGTGCCACCTGCTTCAGGAAGATCTGCAGCCGCAGATAAGGTGCAGGACCTCTCTGTCGGTGGCTGTGAAGATAACAGTGGCATTGAATTTCTATGCGACCGGCTCCTTCCAGTCAGCAACTGGGGACATTGCCAACATATCTCAGTTTGCGGTGCATAGCTGCATCCAGCAGGTTACAGATGCCCTATTTAAAAGGCGGCGTCAGTACATCTCCTTCAATGTGACACCGGAGAAGCAGCGGGAGTGCGCAGAGGGCTTCGCGGCAATAGCGGATTTCCCCATGGTGCAGGGCGCCATTGACTGCACGCACGTGGCTTTGCGGGCGCCTGTACAGAATCCTGAGGAGTTCCGCAACCGCAAGGGGTTCCACTCCTTGAATGTGCAGCTGGTCTGTGACCACCGGCAGCTGATCCTGGCGGTCAATGCACAGTTCCCAGGCAGCAGCCACGACGCATTCATCCTGTGCCAGACTTCAGTCGCTGACCTTTTCGAGGCCCCGGCTCACCCAGAAGGCTGGCTTCTCGGCGACAAGGGCTATCCACTGTGCCCATGGCTGATGACCCCGCTCCGTACGCCCAGCACCCCTGCAGAAGAGCACTGCAACCTCAGCCATCAGGCGACGAGGAACACTGTGGAGCACACAATCGGTGTGCTGAAGCAGCGGTTCCGCTGTTTGGACCATTCGGGAGGAGCCTTGCAGTACTCACCAGAGAGAGTCTCCCACTTCGTCGTTGTCTGCTGCATGCTCCATAACTTCGCCACCCTGCGCACCCAGCCAATGCCAGCAGACATTGAAGGACCAGCAGAGGAGGAGGAGGAGCAGGAGCAGGAGCAGGAGCAGGAGGAGGAGGAGGACCAAGACGGGAGGGTCCGAGAAACTGGAAGGGCCGTCCGTCTGAGGCTGATAAGGAGTCGGTTCTAGGCCCCTCTCAAGGACTGCTTGGTGCCATTCGAAGACCAGGAATGGAACCATTCGGATAACCCAAAGCCTATGAAGGCCACAATGATTGTAAATAGCAGACATGGCCAATGACAATAAAAATTTTTGTTTATTTTGAAAACTGTGCTTCCTTCCAACATGACAAAGCAATGGCAACAGAAAGCTTAACTAACAAACTAACACATCCGTGCTCGCACACCCGGGAGACTATCCAAAACATGACTAACATTCAGACCAGCATCCACGGCCTTGATTTCTAGAAATAGGACATTTCAGCAGCACCTTCTACTCTTTCCCCTTTGATGGTGATCTACTTCTCTTGCGAGAACGGCCCCTTCCCTCCCTGCAGCTCCTCCGTAATGGGACCCCAGTGGCTGCATGAAGGCTGGGGGATGCCTGCTGACTGTCCGAAAGTGCAGATGCCCCTGAGGGACGGCTTGGACGGACTCTGGGCTTGGAGGGGCCGGATGCTGACTGCTCCAAATGGGCATGGGTGGAAGCAGTCTGTCCTGCAGGTGATGGCAGCTGCAGTGGAGACGTGCCAGCGTTGGCATCAGGAATGCTGACATCCTGAGAGCGGACACCTGCTCCGTGGTCGGTCGACACACTGGCACTCTGACGGGGCAGCACCGCAGCATGCGGACCAATCGGCTGGTCCACAGATTGCTGGCCTGCTGTGGTGTTGCAAGGGCCCCGGGTAATCCTGCCTGATCCATCGAGGATGGCAGCAGTCAGTGCTTGTGTGGCCTCAATCTGCCTCTGCATGAGGCCAGCGAGGGACTGCGTGGCAGCACTCAGCACTTGCATGGCAGGTGCCAGTGCTTCGGTGAAGCCCTGGACAGTCCTTTACAGCGATGTAGCGATGCCCTGCACAGCCCTTTCCAGTGATGTCCCCACGCCCTGGGCAGTCTTTTCCAGGGCTGCCCCGAAGCCCTGGGCACTCATTTCCAGGGCTGCCCCGATGCCCTGGGCACTCCTTTCCTGTGCTGCCCCGAAGTCTTGCACACTCCTTTCCTGTGCTGCCCCGAAGTCTTGCACACTCCTTGCCAGTGTCTCGATGGATTCAGGCATCCTTGCAACTGCAGCCATCAGCTCAGTGTGCCTGAGTTGAGCCTGGGTGCTCATTTCTGCGAGGGAACGCACCTCTTCTGCGCTCTGTGCAGCAGTCATCGTGGCCTGACGCGCCCTCCGGGGAGATGGCTCCCGAACTTCCCTCCCCCCCTTGCGCTGCTGGAGGCCGCTGGTTCCTGCAACTGGTTCCTCCTCAGAGCCACCCCCCCCGCTCCCTTCCAGGGAAGCACTATCCCCAGTCTGCAGATGGGCTGGCTCGCCTGAGGGTGGGACGGATGGTCCGGCTTCCTCCTGCTCGTCGCCTCCAGAGTCAGTGTCCCTGGCAGCTTGATGGCCCGGCTCCCGAGCTGGTGATGCAGCATCTGAAAGCAAGGAGGTTGAAGAGTGGTTTTAGCGAAAGGACAGGGTGGCAGCAAGGGATGCAAGAGTGCTGCAATGCTCTGACATGGGTCCAGACTGAAAAAGCATGCTGGTGGGGGGAACAAGTGGAAGGAGAGAGTTCAAAAAGGTGATGACCTTACCATCGCTGTGCACAATGGGGTCGGCAGCTCCAGTGGTGACAGGACCACTCATCCGGCCTCCAACAATCTGGTGGACTCTTTCCTCCAGGTCCGTGAGTTCCTGCAGCTGAGGAGGGCCCCCTCCAGTACGAATCTGTTCCCTCCGGTTCCTGGCCAGCTTGCCCTGCAGGAGGAAGTTATGAAACATGCTGCCCTGAGTTGTCATCTCATGCCCCCCCATGGTGGATCAGCCCTTACATTATGCCCTGAGTTGTCATCTCATGCACCCCCATGGTGGATCAGCCCTTACATTATGCCCTGAGTTGTCATCTCATGCCCCCCCATGGTGGATCGGCCCTTACATTATACCTGAGTTGTCATCTCATGCCCTCCCATGGTGGATCAGCCCTTACATTATGCCCTGAGTTGTCATCTCATGCCCCCCGCCATGGTGGATCAGCCCTTACATTATGCCCTGAGTTGAATGTGCGTGTGCGTTCCCAGAAAGGGCCATGGGTGCTGGCTGACAGATGGCCATTGGGGCATCGCGCACCCTCTGGCCATAAGGTCAGGTGCAGATGGAGGGATGAAGAAGATTGCCAACAAGCCACTCACCCTAACGACCCGAGTGAGATCGTTGAACTTCTTCCTGCATTGCACAGGAGTCCTGGGCGCCACGCTGCTGGAGTTGGCTCTTTGACAAACTTCCATCCAAGCTCTGCGGTACTCGTTCTGATGAGGCCTCCTGTCATTGTCAGGGTACAGCACTGCTCGCCGGTGCTCCACTGCGCCAACCAAAGCATCCAATGCTCTTTCGGTAAAGCACTCCGCTCTCTGCCTCACCCTCTCCATCTGGTCAAAGTTTGTAACGCCTCAGATTGCACAGCGCTGATTTTGAGGCTGACAGGGCGATGAGTGTGGCTGCTGAACCTAAATGACCCGCCCCTTTAAGAGCTGGCCGGCGCCAGCATGTCTCGTGGTCATCGATTATTGACAGCACCTGCGCTGCGCCCGTCCGCCCAGATATTGAGTAGCGCCGCCAGGTTAGCGCCTTAGGAGTCCTGTGCAGCGCCTGATTTTATGCCGCAATCTCCTTCAGGGGCGATGAAACCCAATATCGCTGGAGGTGGCGATAAGTTGCGCCTGGCGATACAATTTGTGCTCCGCCAATTCTAGCGCCCCAAGCGGAGCTATACCCAATTTCTCCCCCACTGGGTTTAAAAGTCTGGAAAGCCTTGGCAACAAAGGCTGTGTCAATATAGGCTTCTGAGATAAAATGAAGTGTTAACACAAAAGTTGTAAATGCCACACAAGCTTTTGAAATGGGAATTGATTGTTAATACTAAAACAATGGCCCTATCGAAACAGCAAGTTGCAGCTTCCCGAATGTCTGCAGTTCGGAACCAACACAATAGCTATGCCCAAGTAAAGTGTTAAGAACTAACACTTTGAACAGAAAAACAGAATATTAAAAAACCTTGTGCCTTTGATAAAAGTAACATCAAATGAAAGACAGGGAACATAAGTCAGTAATATAACCAACTAAGATGGCTAGGAAAACAAACACCCTAGTTGATGTGCTTTTGATTTACATGTTGTAAAAGATACCTACAGAACACTTTGAAATATGACTTCAATAGACGACACCAAGCAATTACATTGTGTTTGTGTGGAACTTGGAACACATAGGAGTCACGACGTCTGCTTCCAAACAGCTAAGTGATTTTAGAATTGAATGGAAGCCCTTTGATAAGAATGACATCAAATAAATACTACTGTTATATATTGTTTTTTATGATAAGTTTTTGAAATACCTATACAACAGACAGAAGTCTACAAGCTAACAATTGAATTGGCAGTAAGTATAGAAAAAAGTCCATAGAGAATGACTAGAGATAATTAGCTTACATCAGCAGAAAACTTCAAAGGACAAACCACTAAAAAAGGTATAAAAATAGAGCTTTTCAGATGGAAAGTCAGAAGTCGCTGGAAAGGGCAAGCGATTCTCAACTTCAGAGGCACGCTCTGTAAGTTTTTAATTCTTTGAGTCTCGGGGATCAAACAGGTACTCTTATTTGATTTTGGTGGATATTCTGGATTAAGAATAATAGAAATATAAAAATATACGAAGTTATGATTTGAGAATAAGCATCTCTGAGAATAAGAAATCTAAGCTATTTGTATTTTGAACTGTTAAAGTTGCGATTGACTCAACAGCTGTTAACTGTATGTCGGCTCTTAAATAAATCTACATATTTTTAGAATTGTGTCAGGTAGTATTTCTGTATTTAAACTCTCAAACTCAATTTCTGTACACTCTTTTGTAAGGAGTTGCAGAATTCTGCGGGGGGGGGGGGGGTGGTGGTTTCCAGACCCTCATAATATCCGGAAGGTTACAGTTTAGTTAAACTTACTAAAAGTGCTATCTGGAGGACGGCAACATCTTTACGTCATTCCTTTCCTTAAGGGAGAGATAATCTGGAACTTTACACCCATTTAAGCGTCTTATAGAATTCGGCTATCTCTAACTTTAGTTGAAGGTGAACGTCTGGGGAATACGCCTGATCTGGGGTAGCCCGTAAAGGGCTAGGACTGTAATTATCACTTCACGGTGTGGTGAGATTAGTTTGGGATTGATACAGGGCTATGGGGAGAGAGTGGGGCAATGGGATTAGTTTGGGATTGAAACAGTGCTATGGGGAAAAAGCGGGGCAGTGGGATTAGTTTGGGATTGATAGAGGCCTATGGGGAAAGAGCGAGGCAGTGGGATTAATTTGGGAGTGATACAGGGCTATGGGGAGAGAGCGGGACAGTGGGATTAGTTTTGGATTGGTACAGGGCTATGGTGAGAGAGTGGGACAGTGGGATTAGTTTGGGATTGATACAGGGCTATGGGGAGAGAGCGGGGCAGTGGGATTAGTTTGGGGATTGATACAGGGGTTTGGGGAAGAGAATGGAGCAGTGGGATAGTTTGGGATTGATACAGGGCTATGGGGAGAGTGTGGAACTGTGGGATTAGTTTGGGATTGATACAGGGCCATGGCGATAGAGCAGGGCAATTGGATTCGTTTTGGATGGATACAGGGGTTTGGGGAGGAGAATGGAGCAGTGGGATAGTTTGGGATTGATACAGGGCTATGGGGAGAGAGTGGAGCAGTAGGATTAGTTTGGGATTGATACAGGGCTATGGGGAGAGAGTGTGGCAGTGTGTTTAGTTTGGGATTGATAGTGGGCCATGGGGAGAAGGCGGGGCTGTTGGATTATTTTTGGTTGGATACAGGGCTATGGTGAGGAGAATGGAGCAGTGGGATAGTTTGGGATTGATACAGGGCTATGGGGAGAGAGCGGGGTGGTGGGATTAGTTTGGGATTGATACACGGCTATGGGGAGAGAGCGGGGCAGTGGGATTAGTTTGGGATTGATACAGGGCTATGGGGAGAGAGCGGGACAATCGGATTAGTTGGATTGATACAGGGCTATGGGGAGAGGGCGGGGCTGTGGGATTCATTTGGGATTGATACAGGGCTATGGGGAGAGTGGGGCAGTGAGATTAGTTTGGGATTGATACTTCATCTTCGGAACCGAGGATGATTTGCTTCCACATTAAAAATGAGTTCTCAGGTGACTGATGAGTCCAATGCGAGCCATGAGGGTCCTGACGTTCCAGGTCCCGAACTTCATTTTAAAGGGTGGAAGATGCCTGTGCGAATTCTTTTAACGTGGGGTGGCCGTTGCACACCAGCTACCACACGGGCTTGACAGAGCAAGGTCTTGGTCCAATGGCAAGGGGGATCCAAGACGATTGGAGACCAGGCTTGTGGTGTATGTAACCTGTTCCACCTTAAGAGAACTTAAGCCTGTTCCACCTTAAGAGATGTACTACTTTCTCTGGCTGCTGTATACGTAATACCGGTGGTGACCACCGGTATATAAGTACTGTGTAGTGATATTGTATTTAGTATAGTCCTGACCTCCAACTAGTAAAGACCTGTTGAACTTTATTCTTGTAGTCTGTGTCAGTAATTAATCTTAATACAACTGGAACACACAGACTTAACAAGGCTCTGCTACATCAGCCTAGCACACACACGCACACATACTCCTACAGTCCTCCTCCCTCCTTCCCACAGCTTCTCTCTGCCTGGGTTTCGTAGGATATTTGGCCGCTGACTCTCGATGTTGTGGCCCTGACGACAGGAGCGCGGATCTCCCCGGGGACAGGGGAGACTTTCTCTCCCCCGCCACCCTCAATCAACGAGTGAATCCACTCCGGTCACCTCAGGGAAGCGAGGAGAGAGAGAGAGGGGTGGAGGAGGCGGGGGGAGAGTCACACCACGGCCCAGCCCGGCTCTTCCCCCCGCCACGTCCTGCAAAAATGTTGCTGATTGATTGAGTAGCATTGCTTCAATAAATATGATATAATGCTGGTTATTCACCATGGAATGTCTACCAATGCATTAACAAACATCTTGCAAAGTCTGAATGCCAACTCTCCGACACCTCCTCCTACCTCCACCTGGACCATGACCCCACTACCGAACATCAAACCACCGTTTCCAAGACTGTCACTGACCTCATCTCCTCTGGAGATCTTCCCCCCGCGGCCACCAACCTCATAGTCCCCCAACCCCACACAGCCCGCTTCTACCTCCTTCGTGTGGATTGATACAGGGCTATGGGGAGAGGGCGAGGCAGTGGGATTAGTTTGGGATTTATACAGGGCTATGGGGAGAGAGCAGGGCAGTGGGATTAATTTGTGATTGATACAGGGCTATGGGGAGTGAGTGTGGCGGTGGGATTAGTTTGGGATTGATACAGGGCTATGGGATGAGAGCGGGACAATGGGATTAGTTAGGGATTTATACAGGGCTATGGGGAGGTATTGGGGCAGTGGGTTTAGTTTGGGTTGATACAGGGCTATGCGGAGAGCAGGGCAGTGGGATTAGTTTGGGATTGATACAGGGCTATAGGGAGAGGGCGAGGCAGTGGGATTAGTTTGAGATTGATACAGGGCTATGGGGAGAGAGCGGGGCAGTGGGATTAGTTTGGGATTGATACAGGGCTATGGGGAGAGTGTGGGGCAGTGGGATTAGTTTGGGATTGACACAGGGCTATGTGGAGAGAGTGGGGCAGTGGGATTAGTTTGGGATTGATACAGAATATGGGGAGAGAGCGGGGCAGTGGGATTAGTTTGCGGATTGATACAGGGCTATGGGGAAAGAGCGGGGCAGTGGGATTAGTTTGGGATTGATACAGGGCTATGGGGAGAGAGTGGGGCAGTGGGCTTAGTTACGGATTGATACAGGGCTATGGGGAGAGGGCGAGGCAGTGGGATTAGTTTGGGATTGATACAGGGCTATGGGGAGAGAGCGGGGCAGTGGGATTAGTTTGGGATTGATACAGGGCTATGGGGAGAGAGCGGGGCAGTGGGATTAGTTTGGGGATTGATACAGGGCTATGGGGAGAGAGCGGGGCAGTGGGATTAGTTTGAGATTGATACAGGACTATGGGGAGAGAGCAGGGCAGTGGGATTATTTTGGGATTGATACAGGGCTATGGGGAGAGAGTGGGGCAGTGGGGTTAGTTTGGGGATTGATACAGGACTATGGGGAGAGAGCGGGGCAGTGGGATTAGTTTGGGATTGATACAGGGCTATGGGGAGAGAGTGGGGCAGTGGGGTTAGTTTGGGGATTGATACAGGACTATGGGGAGAGAGCGGGGCAGTGGGATTAGTTTGGGATTGATACAGGGCTATGGGGAGAGAGTGGGGCAGTGGGGTTAGTTTGGGGATTGATACAGGACTATGGGGAGAGAGCGGGGCAGTGGGATTAGTTTGGGATTGATACAGGGCTATGGGGAGAGAGCGAGGCAGTGGGATTAGTTTGGGGATTGGTACAGGGCTATGGGGAGAGCTTTCTGTGGTGTAAACCACTGTGGTTCTAACTGAGATAAAGTTGAACATATGTTTGATCTTTCTGTATCACTGTTCATTCAGTCAGCTCGAATGACATCAGTCGGAGTATTGGATTGCAGGTTCGACAGATTCCTACAGTTCACCTTTATTGATGTCCCTGTCAAACCAGTTCCTTTATCCTTCGGGTACAGTAACACATCCAAGCCGTTCGCTGATGGTGTCACCAATTTTGATTAAAACCGATATTTTATTTTCAGAAAAATCTGTTTATCATCTCCTCTGATCGACGGCACCTCTGACAGAGCAGCACTGCCTCCATACTGCACTGGGAGTGTCTGCCACTGACACAGTGCCACTGCCATCATCTGATACATTCCACCACGTAATAAACATTAGGGGGTTCTCTCTGTTTATGTTCTGATTCTCAAAGCCTTGAGTTGTATTATGTTGTGTTTGGTCACTGACAACCTGTTCAAAACTGATGGGTGCTTCTCTGCCAATTGGGAAGACTCTCCCACAACCAATTACAATCTCTCCTGAGGCAAGTATAAAACAGCTTTATGTTCACACTCTTCCATTGAAGCATTCCCAATATGTAGAAGTACTTGAACAACAACAACTTCCATTTAAATAGCACCTTTAACGTAGTAAAATGTCCCCAGGCGCTTCACAGGAGAGTTATCAGACACAATTTGACACCGAACCACATAAGGAGATATTAGGCCAGGTGAGCAAAAACTCGGTCGAAGAGGTAGGTTTTAAGGAGCGTCTTAAAGGAGGAGAGAGAGGTAGCGAGGCAGAGAGGTTTAGGGAGGGAATTCCAGAGCTTAGGGCCCAGGCAACAGAAGGCACGGCCGCCAGTGGTGGAGTGATTATAATCAGGGATGCTCAAGAGGGCAGAATTTGAGGAATGCAGATATCTCGGGGGGGGGTTGTGGGGCTGAAGGAGATTACAGAGATAGGGAGGGGCGAGGCCATGGAGGGATTTGAAAACAAGGATGAGAATTTTGAAATCAAGGCGTTGCTTAACTGGGAGCCAATGTAGGTCAGCGAGCACAATGTAGACCAACGCTGCCTCCGCAAGATCCTGTAAATCCATTGGCAGGATAGGTGCACCAACGTCAGTGTTCTCGCTCAGGCCAACATCCCCAGCGTCGAAGCTTTGACCACGCTCGATCTGCTCCGATGGACGGGTCACATTGTCCACATGCCCGATACGAGACTCCCAAAACAAGCGCTCTACTCAGAGCTCCGACACGGCAAGAGAGCCCCAGGTGGGCAGAGGAAACGCTTCAAGGACACCCTCAAAGCCTCTTTGAAAAAGTGCAACATCCCCACCGACACCTGGGAATCCCTGGCCCAAAGTGGAGGAGAAGCCGAATACCTCGAGTCTCTTTGCCGGGAGCAAGCGGAACCCAAGGGCAAACAGTGGAAGGAGCGCACGTCAACCCAAGCACCCCACCCACCCGTCCCTTCAACCACCATCTGCCCCACCTGTGACAGAGACTGTAGGTCCCGCATTGGACTCATCAGTCACCTGAGAACTCATTTTTAATGTGGAAGCAAGTCATCCTCGGTTCCGAGGGACTGCCTAAGAAGAGAAGAGATGGGTGAACGGGACTTGGTGTGAGTTAGGACACGGGCAGCCGAGTTTTGGATGAGCTCATGTTTACGGAGGGTTAATCATGTAATGTCTGAGGTCGAAAAGCCTTTACTTTCATTCACCATTTGGAAATACTTCACACAATAATGCACATTAACCAGTAGCAACAGTTTGGAAGTAATGCTTTCATTTAGTTCACAGTTCGTGTAGTATTTCCTCCTCATTAAACGGCCTGCATTTATATAGCGCCTTTAATGTGCAAAACTTCTCAAGATATTTCCCAGTCCCGAGTAGGTGTGGGGGATGGGTAGAATGGCATGGTTCGGGGAAACAACCAAAAACACAGTCAAAGAAAGAAAGAACTTGCATTTATATAGCACATCCCAAAGTGGATCACAGTCCGTTCATTACTTTGTGCAGTGTAGTCCCTTTGTTTTGTAATTAAGCTAAGTGGCCAATTTGCATACAACAAGGTCCCACAAACTGCAAAGTACAGGAAACTCTCTCTTAACCGGCAAAATTCAGGAGTAGGTTCAGGTAAGTTTTACTATATATTAGTGGCCGTGTAACCAGGGTTCCTGCACCTGTTGCCATGCAACAGGGACTCCTGGATCTGTGGCCGTGTACGGGGCTCTCGTACCTTGGTAAGTATACCTCTCTGTAATCCGGACTTTTTGATCAACCGGCACCACTCCGGTCCCGTTGGTGCCGGATAAAAAAGAGTTTCCTGTAGATACATAACCAGGTCGTCTGTTGGTGGTGTTGGTTGAGGGCGGAATGTTGAGCAACACACTGGGAGAACTCCCTTGGTCTTCTTCAAATACTACCATGGGACCACATTGTTTAACATAGAAACATAGAAGATAGGAGCAGGAGTAGGCCATTCGGCCCCTCGAGCCTGCTCCGCCATTTAATGAGATCATGGCTGATCATCTAAATTCAGTACCCTGTCCCTGCCTTCTCCCCATATCCCTTGATCCCTTTAGCCTCCAGAAATATATCTAACTCCTTCTTGAATATATTTAATGAATTGGCCTCAACTGCCCTGTTGTAAGGCTCGCAAAATTACACATTTTTCCCCCAAAGGAAGAAAGGAGAGATATTGGACTGTTTGGATTAATATTGGGCCAAAGGGATTTAAAATCAAAACCCCAGGAAGATTTGGCTGGTTTAAAGGCATGTTCAGACTTGCGAATAGCTGTGACACAGGGAAGGTGGGGTGGGCCCCCGAGTTTGGATATTGGGCCATCTGGGAATGTCCTGGGCCACCTCAGCCTTTACATAAAGACAATAAATCCTGTTCCCGCCAAAAATCGCAGAGCCACAAAGTACATGAATAAAACAGTACATGCCCACAGCAACACAAAGGAAAGAACATGGCCCAACAGGAAACAACAATCAAACAGCAGTCCAAAACCAATCAAAGAGATTTACAAACGTTTTACATTTTAAACTAGTTTCAAGGCAATCCCGAAACCAGTTAAAAAGCTCGTTAAGAATAGATGGGCCATCCCCGAAGCTCGTTAAAGTTTTAAAACATATTAAAAATAACGAGCCCGCCAAAACCTAACAAAGAAACCAGAGATTTGGCGGTCAGATAAGCCAGGCCTCAAACCAGTATAATTAAGGCCTGCTTTGTTCAGAGAAACAGTCAGTTCAGACGTGCAGTAAGATTGGAGAAGAAGTTCAAGTTCATCAGAAGCCAGCACGTTCACGCTCATAGTACAGTTCATCACCAGAGAAGAAGAAACGGAGATCGCGGCAACCGAAGGCCCCAAGAAACCAACAACTACCAATATTACCACCAACCAGGTAATACTGGGCCACCGCGACCAACAAGAAACCAACCACCGAAAATTCAAAAATCAAAGACTTGTTTCCACTCTACAGGCGAGTCTGACTTACCCCTGGGTAAGATTTCGATACAAAAGACCCTAAAACTTAGCCTAACCAAAGAAAATTGGGTACTTACCCGATACATCCAAACTACGCAGCTAACCGCATCAGCAGACAAACCCAAACTGAAGACCCAATGCAGGTGCAGTCTTCTACCACGTCCAGGGTACGGCAGGCCCCAACCGCCACAACTAAAGAGAACCCGGAAATCGCGAACCTCTACAATCTGTCAAGAAAGTCGTTTGGTGAGCATTTCCTGGTCCTCTGGATTTCAACCTAGTTAGGATAGTGGGGTTGGGAGGATAAGGGGTTTTGTCTATTGTAATTCTCCCTCGCATATTCCGAGTGTTCCCCACCCTTTTAGAGTATAAGTTTTATTGTATTGTATATTTTCCTGTCTCAAAATAAAGATCTCAGTTCTTTTGACCAACCCAGGTGTCTGTTGCAAGTTCATTACAACCCACAAATAAATCCAAAGTCTAGAACGAAAGGGAGTGGGAGCGATTCGAACCGCTCAAAGGAGTCAGAGGTGAAGCTGACCAAACACCCACACACCACCCCTTACAATGTGTGGCAGAGAATTCCATAGATTCACCACTCTCTGGGTGAAGAAATTCCTCCTCATCTCTGTCCTAAATGGCTTACCCTTTATCCTTAGACTGTGACCCCTGGTTCTGGACTCCCCCGCCATCGAGAACATCCTTCCTGCATCTAGTCTGTCTAGTCCTGTTAGAATTTTATAAGTTTCAATGAGATCCCCTCTCATTCTTCTAAACTCTAGCAAATATAAGCCTAATCGACCCAATCTCTCCTCATACGTAATTCCTGCCATCCAGGTATCAGTCTGGTGAATCTTTGCTGCACTCTCTCCATGGCAAGAACATCCCTCCTCAGATAAGGCGACCAAAACTGCACACAATACTCAAGGTGTGGTCTCACCAAGGCCCTGTACAACTGCAGCAAGACATCCTTGCTCCTGTACTCGAATCCTCTCGCTATGAAGGCCAACATACCATTTGACTTCTTAACTGCCTGCTGCACCTGCATGCTTACCTTCAGTGACTGGTGCACAAGAACACCCAGGTCTCGTTACACTTCCCCTTTTTCCAATCTATTGCCGTTCAGATAATAATCTGCCTTCCTGTTTTTGCCACCGAAGTGGATAACCTCGCATTTATCCACATTATACTGCATTTGCCATGCATCTGCCCAATCACCCAACCTGTCCAAATCATACTGGAGTTTCTCTGCATCCTACTCACAGCACACACGCCCACCCAGCTTTGTGTCATCTGCAAACTTGGAGATATTACATCTAGTTCCCTCGTCTAGATCATTTATATATATTGTGAATAGCTGGGGTCCTAGCACCGATCCCTGCGGTACCCCACTAGTCACTGCCTGCCACTCGGAAAAAGACCTGTTTATTCCAACTCTTTGCTTCCTGTCTGCCAGCCAGTTCTCTATCCAAGACAGTACCTTACCCCCAATCCCATGTGCTTTAACTTTGCACGCTAATCTCTTATGTGGGACCTTATCGAAAGCCTTCTGAAAGTCCAAATACACCACATCCACTGGTTCTCCCTTATCTATTCTACCAGTTACATCCTCAAAAAATTCCAGTAGATTAGTCAAGCACGATTTACCTTTTGTAAATCCATGTTGACTTTGTCTGATCCTGTCACTGTTTTCCAAGTGCTCTGCTATTAATGAATCATCCAAAGAATTGCACTTCCAACAATGCAGCATTCCCTCTCCACTGCATTGAAATTATTTGCTCAAGCCCTGAAGTGGGTCTTGAACCCACAACCATTCTGATTTGTGTCTAGAGTACGACCTAACTGAGCCATATTGACAGTTAGATGGGCTTTAAGGAGGGTTTTGAAGATAGGGAGAGACGTAGCACGATGAAAGAATTTAGTGAGAGAGTCTCAAGATGGCAGAAGATTCTGCCCATTCAGTGGGCAATCCAATCATTCCCACCACTGTTGGTCCCTCATGTTGTTGTAGAGAGACAGAGAGTGATATGGTGACAAGCTTATAGTTGGGAGAGGTGTAGAGAGAACTGAACTACATACAGTAGAGAGAAACATCATCATTCTTATAGACAACCTGATACTTACGAATTATGCGTAAAGTGAGATACAACATCAACTTGCATTTATATAGCACCTTTAACATACAGTAGTACAACGTTCCAAGGCACTTCACAGGAGCGTAATAAAACAAAATTTGACACCCATCCCCCACACCTACTCGGGTCAAAGAGATAGACTTTATTGAGCGTCTTAAAGGAGGAAAGAGAGGTAGAGGCGGAAAGGTTTCGAGAGGGAATTCCAGAGCTTGGATCCCGGGCAGCTGAAGGCACGGCCACTAATACCGAGAGATACCTACAGGTGGGAGATCATCAATGGCATCGAATACCATATGGGGTGAATTCCCTTTGTGCAATACAACTAGCGCTTCTGATAAGTGAGTGTTATTGGTTAATAATGTTGCATGTTAATACTAACATCTCAATCCTTCATTTCCACCCTCCCCTGTTGAAATCACTCACAGGCATTAATATTTGTTGCCCGCATTAAAAGTATTTTGGTTTGAGTCCTTTGTTAACGAACAATTAACGAGAAATGTGCAAATTGCCCCAGGATTAACTTCATTTGCAGATCGGGATAATCTCCCTCACTTAAAGCTAGTGTTAAAAGTAGAGGAAACTGGCAGAGGTCCAACAGCCATCGAAGCAGCAGATATCTTCATGAAGAAATGGACCAGGAGTCTTTTATAGCTGGCTCCTGAAAACTCCCTCCAGCCCTACAACCCTCCGAGATCTCTGCAATCCTCCAACTCTGACCTCTTTTCCACTCCCCCACTCCCTTCGCCCACTATTGGCGGCCGCGCCTTCAACCATCTAAGCCCTAAGCTCTGGAATTCTCGCCCTAAACCTCTCCGCCTCTTCATCTTGCTCCTCTTTTAAGACTCTCCTCAAAAGCTGTTTCTTTCCTGTCCTAATATCTCCTTCTTTGGCACGGAGTAATTTTATTTGGTCTGATTATGATCCTGTGAAGCGCCTTGGGACGTTTAACTGCATTAAAGGTGCTATATAAATGCAAGCTGTTCTTGTTAAGCAATTAATGACATCGAGTCTACAGCACAGAAACAGGCCATTCGGCCCAACTGGTCCGTGCCGGTGTTTATGCTACACACGAGCCTCCTCCCACTCCTCTTCATCTCACCCCATCACCATAACCTTCCATTCCTTTCTCCCTCGTGTGTTTATCTAGCTTCTAAATATTGGCCTTCTGATAAAGTAGCTAAAATAAAATAAAATGCATTTTCCCTTTAATTTTCTTCTTTTAGCCAAGCTCTATTGCCTAGAGCAGAGGTTATGGTAACTTTCCATACCCCACACTGGAGTGCAGCGTACCTCCAGCTCCTGTGAAAAGTGCACAACAGCAACAACAACAAGAACTTGCATCTTTAGGGTGCCCCCAGTAACAACAACAACTTGCATCTATAGGGTGCCCCCAGTAACAACAACAACTTGCATCTATAGGGTGCCCCCAGTAACAACAACAACTTGCATCTATAGGGTGCCCCCAGTAAAAACTTGCATCTACTAAAAGGCTGGGTATGCTTAGAGTGGACAAGTCGCCTGGTCCAGATGGCTTGCATCCCAGGTTGCTAAGGGAATTGGGGGAGGAGATAGCGGAAGGGCTTGCCATAATTTTCCAATCTTCCCTAGATGCGGGAGAGGAGCCTGGGGATTGGAAAGTGGCAAATGTGACACCATTGTTCAGGAAAGGGTGTAAGAACAATCTTAGTAACTACAGGCCAGTCAGTTTAACATCAGTGGTGGGTAAAGTTTTTGAAACAATAATCAAGGAAAAAATTAACGGGCACTTGGAGAGATTTAAGCTAATTAAGGAGAGCCAACATGGATTTGTAAAAGGCAGGTCGTGTTTGACTAATCAAATTGAATTTTTTGATGAAGTAACAGGGAAGATTGATGAAGGAAATGCAATGGATGTTGTCTGCATGGATTTTCGGAAGGCGCTTGACAAAATTGAGGCTCATGGAATAGGTAGGTCAGTGGCAGCTTGGATAAGGAATTGGATAGGATAGAAAACAGCGAGTTGTAATAAATGGCTGTTTTTCAGACTGGAGGATGGTGGACAGTAGTGTTCCCCAAGGATCAGTGCTGGGGCCACTGCAATTTTGAATACAGACTAGAATTTCTAAATTTGCCAATGACACCAAACTTGGGGGTGTGGCAAACAGTGAGGATGATACCAATCGACTGCAACAGGACATAGAAAGGCTAGCAGAATGGGCAGACAAGTGGCAGATGGAATTTAATACAGAGAAGTGTGAGGTGATGCATTTTGGTAGAAGGAACAGGGAGAGGCAATATACACTTAATGGCACAGTTTTAAAGAGTGTGCAGGGACAGAGGGACCTGGAAGTTAATGTGCATAGGTCCCTGAAGGTGGCAGGACATATTGAGAGAGTGGTTAGCAAAGCTTATGGGATCTTGGGCTTCATAAATAGAGGTATTGAGTACAAAAGTAGAGAGGTTATGCTGAACCTTTATAAAGCACTGGTTAGGCCACAACTGGAGTATTCTGTCCAGTTCTGGTCACCTTACTTTAGGAAGGATGTGAAGGCCCTTGAGAGGGTGCAGAGGAGATTTACCAGAATGGTTCTGGGGATGGGGGATCTTAGCTACAAGGACAGATTGGAGAAGCTGGATTTGTTTTCATTTGAGCAAAGGAGGTTGAGGGATGATTTGATAGAGGTGTACAAGATTATGACGGGTTTGGATAAGCTAGACGGGGAAAGGCTGTTCCCACTAGTTGATGATACAAGGACTAGGGGACACATCCTAGGGTTTTGAAAGAGGTGGCCATTGGAATAGTGGACGCATTGGTTGTCATCTTCCAAAATTCTATAGATTCTGGAACAGTTCCTGCAGATTGGAGGATAGCAAATAAAACCCCGCTATTTAAGAAAGGAGGGAGAGAGAAAACGGGGAACTACAGACCTGTTAGCCTCACATCAGTAGTTGGGAAAATGCTGGAATCTATTATAAAGGATGCAGTAACTGGGCACTTAGAAACTAATACCCTGTAGTAAGATTGGGCAGAGTCAACATGAAAGAGAAATCCTGTTTGACAAACCTATTGGAGTTCTTTGAGGATGTAACTAGTGGAGTAGACAAAGGGGAACCGGTAGATGTGGTGTATCTGGATTTTCAGAAGGCTTTCGATAAGGTCCCACACAAGAGGTCGGTGAACAAAATTAGGGCACATGAAATTGGGGGTAATATACTAGCATGGGTTGAGAATTGGTTAACAGGCAGAAAACAAAGAGTAGGGATAAACGGGTCTTTTTCAGGATGGCAGTTTGTGACTAGTGGGGTACCGCAAGGATTGGTGCTTGGGCCCCAGCTATTCACAATCTATATCAATGATTTGGATGAGGGGACTAAAAGTAACATTTCCAAATTTGGTGATGACACAAAGCTAGGTGGCAGTGTCAGTTGCGAAGAGGATGTGAAGAAGCTTCAAGGGGATCTCGACAGGCTCAGTGAGTAGGCGAGAACATGGCAGATGGAATATAATGTGGATAAATGTGAAGTTATCCACTTAGGTAGAAAAAACAGAAAGGCAGAGTATTTCCTAAATGGTGAAAGATTGGGAAATGCAGATGCTCAAAGGGACCTGGGTGTCCTTGTACATGAGTCACTGAAAGTGAATGTGCAGGTGCAGCAAGCCATTAGGAAGGCAAATGGTATGCTGGCCTTCATTTCAAGAGGATTTGAGTACAGGAGTAAAGAAGTCTTACTCCAATTATATAGGGCCTTGGTGAGACCACGCCTGGAGTACTGTGTACAATTTTGGTCTCCTTACCTAAGTAAGGATATACTTGCCATAGAGGGAGTGCAACGAAGGTTCACGAGATTGATTCCTGGGATGGCGGGACTGTCATATAAGAGATTGAGTAAACTAGGCCTGTATTCTCTTGAATTCAGAAGAATGAGAGGGGATCTCATTGAAGCAAACAAAATTATTACAGGGCTTGATAGGGTGGATGCTGGGAGAATGTTTCCCTTGGCTGGGGAGTCTAGAACCAGGGGCCACAGCCTCAGGATAAAGGGTAGGCCATTCAGGACTGAGATGAGAAGAAATTTCTTCACACAGATGGTGGTGAATCTTTGGAATTCTCTACCCCAGAGGGCAGTGGAGGCTCAGTCATTGGGTATATTCAAAACAGAAGTCGATAGATTTCTGACTAGTAAGGGCATCAAGGGATATGGCGATAGGGCCGGTGAATGGAGTTGAGGCAGAAGATCAGCCATGATCTCATTGAATGGCGGAGCAGGCTCGAAGGGCCGAATGGCCTACTCCTGCTCCTATTTCTTATGTTCTTATTTAAGGTTTTGGGCAAGAGATTCAGGGGGGATGTGAGGAAAAGCTTTTTTACGCAGCGAGTGGTGAGGACCTGGAACTCGCTGCCTATGGAAGTGGTGACACTCAATGTTTACAAGGGGAGACTGGATAGGCACTTGAGGGAAATAAGCTTGCAGGGCTACGGGGACAGAGCGGGGGAATGGGACTGACTGGATTGCTCTACAGGGCACGGACTCGATGGGCCGAATGGCCACCTTCTGTGCCGTTATGACTCTATGATGACTGTGAATCTATAGGGTGCCCCCAGTAACAACAACTTGCATCTATAGGGTGCCCCCCATAGGCAGGTGAGGTGAGCGAAGGTGAGCTGAGGTGAGGGAAGGTGAGCTGAGGGAAGGTGCTGAGGTGAGGTGAGGGAAGGAGCTGAGGTGAGGGACGGTGAGGTGAGCTGAGGGAAGGAGCTGAGGTGAGGTGAGGTGAGGGAAGGAGCTGAGGTGAGGGACGGTGAGGTGAGCTGAGGGAAGGAGCTGAGGTGAGGTGAGGTGAGGGAAGGAGCTGAGGTGAGGTGAGGGAAGGAGCTGAGGTGAGGTGAGGGAAGGAGCTGAGGTGAGGGACGGTGAGGTGAGGGAAGGAGCTGAGGTGAGGTGAGGGAAGGAGCTGAGGTGAGGGACGGTGAGGTGAGCTGAGGGAAGGAGCTGAGGTGAGGTGAGGGAAGGAGCTGAGGTGAGGGAAGGAGCTGAGGTGAGGGACGGTGAGGTGAGCTGAGGGAAGGAGCTGAGGTGAGGGACGGTGAGGTGAGGGAAGGAGCTGAGGTGAGGTAAGGTGATGTGAGCTGAGGTAAGGAGCCGAGCCTCCCTCCTCCCCGGGCATGCGCGGGCCGGGGGCGCGCCGGTGCGGGGTTCGGGGGCGCGCGGGCCGGGGGCGCGCCGGTGCGGGGTTCGGGGGCGCGCGGGCCGGGGGCGCGGACACAGACACATTGTATCGCCGGTTGGATACAGTAACCCGGGGCCGCTGTGGGAGGAGGTACCGACACCGGCACCAGTCACAGGTTACTCTCTCTTGTTTTACAGAAAGATACCCATTCTATTTTGTACATTGCCTTCTTGTCTACACCGCGTGCTGTCGAGTTGATGAGGAAAAGCCGGCCAGCCTGGACCCAGACCCAGACTCAGATCCAGGTCCAGGTCCAGGAGCTGCTCCTGGCACCAGCACCTCTTGGGCTTTATTCAAATTATTGCACAAAGGGAATCTCTGCTTTCAGACTAATTCTACCCTGGCAACTTTAATCGCAGTGCCAGGCTCTGATAGTTTCTTACAGAGCCTCTTATCCAACTTTAAATAGTGTGTGTATCTAATGCAGAAGTTGCTACATAATGAAAATATGTATTTTAAAAAAGATGCTGCTTGCTTTTGGAACTGGTGCATTTTTATATGTTGCCACCTTCTGCAGTGTCTTGAGGAGCAGGAGTGGGCCACACGGCCCCTCGAGCCTGCTCCGCCATTCAATAAGATCATGGCTGATCTTCGACCTCAACTCCACTTTCCCGCCTGATCCCCATATCCCTTGATTCCCCTCGAGTCCAAAAATCTATCGCTCTCAGCCTTGAATATGCTCAGCGACTCAGCATCCACAGCCCTCTGGGGTAGAGAGTAGATCGTGGCTGATCTGTACCTCAACTCCATCTCCCTGCCTTGGTTCCATATCCCTTAATACACTTGGCCAACAAAAATCTATCAGTCTCGATTTTGAAATTTTCAATTGACTCCCAGCATACACAGCTTTTTTGGGGGAGAGGGTACCAGATTTCCACTACCCTTTGTGTGAAGAAGTGCTTCCTGACATCACCCCTGAATGGCCTGGCTCTAATGCCCCCTTGTTCTGGACTCCCCCCACCAGAGGAAATAGTTTCTCTGTATTTACCTTATTTATTGCTTTTATCATTTTAAACACCTCGATTAGATCACAAAAGGTGATGATGGCAACAGGTGGGAAATGGTGTTCCACGGAGATCGGTGCTGGGACCATCATTGTTCACCATTTACATAAATGATTCGGACTCGGGAATCGGAAGTACAATTTCAAATTTTGCAGACGACAGCAAATTGGCCGGTGTAGTTAATACAGAGGAGGACTGCGGCAAAATACAGGAAGACATTAATAAACTGGTAGAATGGGCGTGTAATTGGCAAATGAACTTCAGTATAGAGAAGTGAGAGGTGGTGCATTTTGGTAGGAAGAATAAGGAGGCCACACACTGCTTGGAAAATAAGTGTCGAGGAGCAGAGGGATCTGGGGGTACAGATACACAAATCGCTAAAAGTAGCGACGCAGGTTAATAAGGCCATAAAAAAAACACACGGTTCACTTCTGGAGGGATAGAATTGAAAAGCAGAGAAGTGATGTTAAACTTGTATCGAACCTTGGTCAGACCACACTTGGAGCACTGTGCACAGTTCTGGTCTCCATACAGGTAGACTACCTTTTATCCGAACTTCCGAAAACCGAAACCCTCTAAAAACCGAAGGTTTTTCCGTTCAGCGTAAGTCGTGCGCACGACATGACCAGAGTGGCGCACGACTTACGCTGAGCAGAGGGTCAGCGTAAGTCGTGCGCACGACCCTGACCCCCGCCGACGACCCCCCGCTGACCCCCCCGCCGACCCCGACCCCCGCGGACCCCCCGCGGACCCCCCCCGCCGACCCCGACTCCCGCGGACCACCCTGCGGACCCCCGCCGACCCCCCTGCCGACCCCCACCACCGACCCCGACGACCCCCCCCGCCGACCCCCCCCCCGCGGACCCCCGCCGACCCACCCCCGACAAATTTCCCAGTCTTATAAAATACCTTCCGAAATCCGAAATTTTCCGAAAACCGAAACACGGCTGGTCCCGAGGTTTTCGGATAAAGGATAGTCTACCTGTATTATAAAAAGGATATAGAGACACTGGAGAAGGTGCAAAAAAGATTTACAAGAATGATACCAGAACTGAGAGGTTATAACTATCAGGAAAGGTTGAAATGGCTGGGGCTCTTTTCTCCATAAAAGTGAAGGCTGAGGGGTGACCTGATAGAGGTTTTTTAAATTATGAAGGGTTTGATAGGGTAGACGTGGAGAAGATGTTTCCACTTGTGGGGGAGACCAGAACTAGGGGCCATAAATATAAAATAGTCACTAATAAATCCAATAGGGAATTCAGGAGAAACTTCTTTACCTAGAGAGTGGTGAGAATGTGGAACTCGTTACCACAGAGAGTGGTTGAGGCGAATAGCAGAGATACATTTAAGGGGGAGCTGGATAAACACACGAGGGAGAAAGGAATAGAAGGATATGCTGATGGGGTGAGATGAAGAGGGGTGGGAGGAGGCTCGTGTGGAGCAGAAACACCGGCACGGACCAGTTGGGCCGAATGGCCTGTTTCTGTGCTGTAAGCTCTTTGTAATTTGCAGACAGCAGGGTCCAACACACAGTAATGAGATAAATGACAAGATAATCTGTGTTTGATTGAGGAATAAATGTTGGCCAGGGCACTGGGAGAACTCACCAGCTCTCCTTCGAATAGTGTCACGGGTTCTTTTATATCCACCCGAGAGGGCGCTTCGGTATGATGACCATTCAAAAAGAATAGAAAAGGATACAGTGAAAGGGCATGAAAATGGGATTACTTTAGGGAAGGAAATCTGCCGTCCTTACCCAGTCTGGGCCTATATGTGACTCCACAATAATTGGACAAAGCAAATTGGCAAAGGTAGACTTGAGGAAGAGTTCTTAGAGTGTATATGGGATGGTTTCTTGGAACAATATGTTGTGGAACCAACCAGGGAGAAGTCTGTTTTAGATCTGGTAATGTGTAACGAGGCTGGATTAATTAATGATCTCGAAGTGAAGGATCCTCTTGGGAAGAGTGATCATAACATGATAGAATTTCAAATTCAGTTTGAGGGTGAGAAAGCTAGGTCTCAAACTAGTGTCCTGAACTTAAACAAAGGTATGAAGGCAGACTTGGTTAAAGCGGACTGGGAAAATATATTACAGGGTAAGACTGTAGAAAAGCAGTGGCAAACATTTAAGGAGATATTTCATAACTCTCAGCAAAGATATATTCCAGTGAGAAAGACTCTAAGAGAAGGATGAACCATCTGTGGCTAACTAAGGAAGTAAAGGATGGTATGAAATTGAAAACAAAAGCATACAATGTTGCGAAGAATAGTGAAACACCAGAGGATTGGGAAATTTTTAAAAAGCAGCGAAGGACGACTAAAAAAATGATAGAGAGAAGATAGCTTATGAGAGTAAGCTAGCAAGAAATATAAAAACAGATAGTAAGAGCTTCTACAGGTATATAAAAAGGAAGAGAGTAGCTAAAGTAAACATTGGTCCCCTAGAGGATGAGTCTGGGGAATTAATAATGGGAAACAGGGAAACAGCGGAGACCTTGAACAAATATTTTGTATCGGTCTTCACGGTAGAAGACACTAAAAGCATCCCAGTAATGGATAATCAAGGGGCTATTGGGGTGGGCGGCGGGGGGAGACTTAAAACAATCACTATCACTAGAGAGAACGTACTAGGCAAACTAATGGGACTAAAGGTGGACAAGTCCCCTGGACCCGATGGCCTGCATCCTAGAGTCTTAAAAGAGGTGGCTGCAGAGATAGTGGATGCATTGGTTGTAATCTACCAAAATTCCCTGGATTCTGGAGAGGTCCCAGTGGACTGGAAAACCGCAAATGTAACGCCCCTATTTAAGAAAAGAGGGAGACAGAAAGCAGGCAACTATCGACCAGTTAGTCTAACAGCTGTCATTGGGAAAATGCTGGAGTCCATCATTAAGGAAGTGATAGCAGGACATTTAGAAAATCATAATATAGTCAAGCAGAGTCAGCATGGTTTTATGAAAGGGAAATTATGTTTAACAAATTTGCTGGAATTCTTTGAGGATGTAACGAGCAGGGTGGATAAAGGGGAACCAGTAGATGTCGTGTATTTGGATTTCCAGAAGGCATTCGATAAGGTGCCACATTAAAGGTTACTGCATAAGATAAGAGCTCACGGAGTTGGGGGTAATATATTAGCATGGATGGAGAATTGGCTAACTCACAGAAAACAGAGAGTCGGGATAAATGGGTCATTTTCCAGTTGGCAAACAGTAACTAGTGGGGTGCCACAGGGATCGGTGCTGGGGCCTCAACTATTTACAATCTACATTAATGACTTGGATGAAGGGACCGAGTGTAATGTAGCCAAGTTTGCGGATGATAGAAAGATGGGGGGGAAAGAAAGTTGTGCAGAGGACTCAAAGAATCTGCAAAGGGGGGTATAGACAGGCTAAATGAGTGGGCAATCATTTGGCAAATGGAGTATAATGTGGGAAAGTGCGAGGTTATCCACTTTGGCAGGAAAAATAAAAAAGCAAATTATTATTTAAATGGAGAGAGATTACAAAATGCTACAGTTCAGAGGGACCTGGGGGTCCTTGTGCATGAAACACAAAAAGTTAGCATGCAGGTACAGCAAGTAATCAAAAAGGCAAATGGAATGTTGGCCTTTATTTCAAGGGGGTTGGAGTATAAAAGCAGGGAAGTCCTGCTACAACTGTACAGGGTATTGGTGAGACCACACCTTGAGTACTGCGTACAGTTTTGGTCTCTTTATTTAAGGAAGGATATACTTGCAGTGGAGGCAGTTCAGAGACGATTCACTAGGTTAATTCCAGAGATGAGGGGGTTGACTTATGAGGAAAGGTTGAGCAGGTTGGGCCTATACTCATTGGAATTTAGAAGAATGAGAGGTGATCTTATTGAAACGTATAAGATACTGAGGGGGCACAACAAGGTAGCTGCAGAGAGGATGTTTCCCCTCGTGGGGACATCTAGAATGTGGAGGCATAGTTTCAGAATAAAGGGTCGCCCTTTTAGAACTGAGATGAGGAGGAATTTCTTCTCTCAGAGGGTCGTAAATCTGTGGAATTCTCTGCCCCAGAGAGTTGTGGAGGCTGGGTCATTAAATACATTTAAGGCGGAGATAGACAGATTTTTGCAAGATAAGGGAGTGAAGGGTTATGGGGAGCGGGCTGGGAAGTGGCTTTGAGCCCAAGATCAGCCATGATCTTAATGAATGGCGGAGCAGGCTCGAGGGGCCAAGTGGCCTATTCCTGCTCCTATTTCTTATGTTCTTATTGCGTTGCCAGTGTTGCCACACATCCCAAACAACAACAACATGTGTGTGTATATATTATATCTATCGATCTATCTATCTATCTATCTATCTATCTATCTATCTATCTATCTATCTATCTATCTATCTATCTATATATATAAAAGAGCTCTTCTGTCTGTCCCGATGTCTGTCTGTCTGTCTGTTCTCTATACGTTTGAAAGTTACAGAGCATACCGACGCGCGCGTCGCCTCAAAAGAAAGCTTACGATTCCGGACCGGTCATAGGTGTATTTACGTTTCGGCCGCACAAAAATCCCGCCCGCGGTATCCGAAAAACGTTCAGCTTTCCACTCATTAGCATCTCATTAGCGACCGTGTGACGTCGAGGTCGACCAATCGGACGGCGGGTTCCTTCCTACAGTTGAGTGTCGAGTGACTCGACGATTGACCAATCCTACGCTTCGGTGACCTGACCGGTCGACCAATCGGTGCGTGTGTGGGCGGGCCTTATCCTTCTGAACCGAGGTGAGTGGCCGCCATCTTGATTTTTCACGATTTTTTCCCCACACTTTCAGTGTGTTAGGGAAGTAAGGTAAATATTTGAATTATGTGTTAGGGAATTAATTAACAATTTATTTGAGTTTTATATTGTGTTTAGCAACCCCCCCCCTCCTCCTCACCCTCGCGCAGGGGGGACTCGGGGCCTGAAGCTCAAAAAATTTCCCTCTCTCTCTCTCCTTCTCCTCTTCCCTCTCTCTCCTTCTCCTCTTCCCTCTCTCCTCTTCCCTCTCTCTCCTTCTCCTCTTCCCCCTCTGTCTCTCTCTACTTCCCCCTCTCAGGTTTCACGGTGTCGCGGACGGAGCGCGGGCGGGCCACCCAAAGTTTCCCGCTCGCTAACGGCCGCCAAGCCGCCCTTGCCTGCTCCCCGCGGGCCGCCTCGCGCCGCCCGCACTGACCGCGCATGCGCCGCCCGCACTGACCGCGCATGCGCCGCCCACCCGCAGCGGCCGTCCATCAGCTGCGCGATACGCGGGGGACCTCAGCTCCGGTCCGTCCCGGCCTCAGAACCCGACCGCGCCTTAAGCGCTAGGCCCCGCACGGCCGCTATCGCAACGGCACCGGACCTCAGGCGCTAGGCAGGGGGAGGGGCCAGACAGAGGGACAGAGGGGAGTGGGGGAGCGGGTGAGGGGAGGGGGTGGGGGAGGGTAGGTGTGGGGGTGGGGTAGGGGAGGGAGACGGGGAGGGGAGGGAGGGAGAGGAGGGTAGGGGAGGGAGAGAGGGGAGGGGAGGGAGGGATAGGACAGGGAGAGGACATGACAGGGAGAGGGGGGACACACAGGGGCAGGGAGACCAAGCGCCCCAAAATTGCCCTCTGTCTGTCCGTTCTCTATACGTTTGAAAGTTATAGAGCGTACTGACGCGCGCGTCGCCTCAAAAGAAAGCTTGTGATTCCGGACCGGTCATAGGCCTATTTACGTTTCGGCCGGACAAAAATCGCGCCCGCGGTATCCGAAAAACGTTCAACATTCCGCTCATTAGCATCTCATTAGCGACCGTGTGACGTCGAGGTCGACCAATCGTACGGCGGGTTCCTGGCGCGTGCCACCCTACAGTTGAGTGTCGAGTGACTTGACGATTGACCAATCCTACGCTTCGGTGACCTGACCGGTCGACCAATCGGTGCGTGTGTGGGCGGGCCTTATCGTTCTGAACCGAGGTGAGTGGCCGCCATCTTGATTTTTCACGATTTTTTCCCCACACTTTCTGTGTGTTTGGGAACTAAGGTAAATATTTGAATTATGTGTTAGGGAATTAATTAACAATTTATTTTATTTGAGTTTTATATTGTGTTTAGCAACCCCCCCTCCTCCTCACCCTCGCGCAGGGGGGACTCGGGGCTGCTCTCCAGGCCCGCTGCAGGCAGGCCTGAAGCTCAAAAAAATTCTCTCTCTCTCTCTCTTCCCTCTCTCTCTCTCTCGCCTTCTCCTCTTCCCTCTCTCGCCTTCTCCTCTTCCCTCTCTCTCCTTCTCCTCTTCCCTCTCTCTCCTCTTCCCTCTCTCTCTCTCTACTTCCCCCTCTCAGGTTTGACGGTGTCGGGGCCGGAGCGCGGGCGGGCCGCCCGAAGTGAGCCGCTCGCTAACGGCCGCCAGCCCGCGGGGTTGCCCTGCCTACTCCCCGCGGGCCGCCTCGCACCGCTGGCACTGACCGTGCCTGCGCCGCCCGCGAGAGCCCGCTCTGGCTTTTTTTTAAATGGCTGTCCCCGATCTCAATCGGACACGGGAGTCTGCCAACCGGGTCCAAAGGCCCGCCTTGTTCACCAGCAGGAACCTCGGCCTGCTACCGAGGTGAGTCCGGTCGGGCCTGAGGGGGTTACTGGCGCGTGCGGGCGGGCCCTCCTCCGGTCGAGTGACGGGACGATTGACCAATCCTACGCTTCGGTGACCTGACGGTCGACCAATCGGTGCGTGTGTGGGCGGGTTTATCGTTCTGAACCGAGGTGAGTGTCAGCCATCTTGATTCCATTCTTTTTCCCGCTTTCTGCGTTTTTCTTTTGAAACCTACATTTCCAGCAAAAAAAAATTGCTTTTATTAAATTGTTTTCAAAAAAACTTAATTCTTTTGTAAACCTGAAGATTCTTTTTCCTACCTTTCCCCGTTTTTGTAAGGCCTCATAACCTAGGCCTCAAAGCCTGGGCCTTTCCTGCCCAGCCACGCTGGAGCTAGGTAATTGTCCCACGGCTTCTGCTAAGCTCCCCCCACCCCGTCGTCACGTTACCCGTGGCAACGGCGTCAGCCACGAGGGTCACGGGACATAAACAGGACGCAGCGTCTCTGTTCCCCGCTCGGCTTGGGCGGGGGGGCGGGGCTCTCGGGAGTGCGGTCCTCGGGTGGGGCTTGGAGAGCGGGAAGGGTTACTCCGGCAACCAGGCCCGCCCGCCGTCTTGAAACCAGCTCGGGAGGGCGGGAGTCAGCACGCGCGCGTGCGCGTCAATTTCGGCCCGGACCGCAGCTAAGGTGAGTCCGGCCGGGACTCAGCGCGCTAGCCCGCGCATCGGCCGGCCCTGAGGCGCTGATCCGCGGAGAGGGG